>NC_051324.1:44666165-44966165 GCF_015220235.1 Choloepus didactylus | reverse complement strand
TGGGGATGATATTAACAAAGGCAGAGGATGAGGAAGGAAAGGCTGGTTTATTTGTCCATTTATGTCTTCAGCAAACCCTTGGTCAAAGGACCAAGACCTGTACCAGGTAGTGGGGACACAGTGGTAGCTCAGATATAAGCCTGCCTTCACAGAGCCCATAGTCCAGGGGTTAGGCCAGCAAGTAAAGAGACTAATAACCATACAAAGTGGTGGGTGGTGTCCCTCAAGTGTTGTCATCTTGCCCTCATCGGCATAACCAGCCCTGGAGGCAGCAGTGGGTCCCTCTCTGTCTCTTTGTTGGTCACTCTACCACCCCACCCCCCCACTCAGGTTGTCCAGCCTGGCTTCCCCAGGATACAGCTCCTATTAAGGCAGCGCAGAAACTGGGGATCCCAGTGGGTTAGTCATGTCAGTGCCTATCTGGGAAATCCAAGAGCCAAATGCCAACAGAACTGGGTATGAACATCTAGTCCAAAGGGCCAGGGCTGGGGGAGGCAGAACCAGCAGTTTGGAGTTGGGTAGACATGAGACAAGAACAAGCGAGAACTTGCCAGAATGATTGCCCCAAACCCTAGGGGCTCCTTGCTGTTTTCCCTGGTGGGCTGACAGGCATATAATGCAGGAGCTTTGGGGGCTGGCAACAAGGGTCAGAGGTAGGACACTAAGAGAACGCCTTCCCTACCTGCTGCAGAGACATGGCCTCAGTCCCCACATCCTCTTGGCCTCCCAGGTAGCCCGCCGATCCATCAGTGTGTGCTGTGGATTGCAAGGAATGAAGCTTTACTATCTAATTGTTTCAGCAGGAGGCAAGTTGCAGGAAGGGCAGAGGAAGGAGGAGAGAGGAGCCAAGGGCTCAGACAACAGGCCCTGTGAGGAGAGGCTTGTCCCCCGCTCTCCTTCTCCTGTTTCCTCTCTTTAAAAAGTAAAAAGAATGAACAGGGTCAGCAAAAGCTGGAGGCTGCATTTAAGCTGCCAGTGCTGTAAAGCGAAGCAGGCAGTGCCTGCCAGACCATGTGGGACACTCACAGAGCTCGGGCCCCTCTCAGAACATTCGGGGCACACAGACAATGTCAGCCATGGGGCGAGGGACAAAAGGACAACGGGCAACGAGAAACACTGTGAATGGGAAAAAGAGCAGCAAAGGACAGCGAGAGGGAGTTGGGAAGCCGTATCAATCTCAAGGTCCTGTTTCTTGTCTGAATTTTTGTAGCAAACTCATTTGCAACAATGGTGCAAACAGCTGATGTGGGCCCTTGGAAAGGCATTGGGGTGGGGGAGAAGGCCAAGTGGGGGGCTGACCTGAGGGGCATCGGACCCCTGTGGCAGGAGTTTCTGAACTCCGGGAGGCCTGACAGAGCTTCGGAAGGGAGATGACAACAGGTTGACTGAGCCACTGAGGGCAGGAAAGTGACACGGGGGTTGGGGGGCAGTGGGGGGGAGGTGTGTGAACACTACAAATGTCTTAATGAGGAGACAGGCAGCTGGAGCCCCAGGATTCATCGCAGCCTCCTTTCGGGCATGGGAGGCATTTGCATTGATCATTCATTGCTGTCTCTTCATTTTATTAACTTTAATTTGTACCCGGGTTGATCAGCAATTGCTCTTCCTGGAGGGTGTAATGAGGATTAATAAATAAAGCCAAGTGGAGAGTTTGGACGACGGGTGTGCATTTGTGTGTTGTAATAAGCCCAGCCCCTGCCCTGCACCCTCCCCAGAGAACAAACACCATTTTCCAATACAAGGTTTGTTGCCTGGTTGGCTCAGACTGAAAGCTGAGAACCCCCACACTTGGCTCTTTGGAAGGAATCGAGGTTGGCAACTTGGATCTTCTAGACACCAATCAGGTTGCGTATCTACTGTAGGAAACTTTTCCATTTAAAGCCCTGGCATTAAATCGATTCCAGAAGTCCTGTGTCCTGCATGAAATTTTCCCAGGCACACTGTTGGTTCCTTTCCACCTGCCTTGCCCAGGCTGAACCTGGAAGTCCCCTGGCTTTCCCCAGCTGCCCTCTGGTTATCCCCGTTGTCCACAGTCCTCCTGGCTGGTCTTCCCGTATTATCCGTCTCACCGTCTTCAAAGTGCTCTTCACAAAAGCAAATCTCTCCGTGTCTTGACTTGGCTTGAAAATCTTCCAGAGCTCCACAAGATAAATTAGATCCCCCTTAACATAGCACATGAGACCTTCCATATAATCTGGTCTGTTTTCCTCCACACTCCAGCCAAACCACTCCAAGATGTTTCCAAACACAGTCATCCTCTCACATCTCTGCACTTCTGCAGATCTGATGCCCTTTTCTGTGAATACCCTTCCCCCTTCTTCACGTGGAAAACTTCTATCCACCCTTCAAGGCACAGTTCAAACGCCTCCCCCTCCAAGTGGTCTTGTCTGACTCTTTCTGGCAGCTGCCCCCTCCTTCAAGCTCCCACGGCATTTTACAGTCATCTGTTGTTACTCTCACAGATTAAGCTTTACTCATCAATCTCTCTTGCTCTTACATGTCCGTCATTGTTTAGTCTGATATTTGTCTTTTACTGCCTTATATCCTGTGGGTCATATCTAGACCCATAGGCTTTCTAGACTTGCAGGTACATTTTGGGCAGGGATTGTGTCCCTGAGATTTGTTTTCTTTAAGGCTCAGCCCAGATAACGGCTATATGTGGATAGAGCAGAAAATGTTCTAGGTGATAAAGCTGCTCCTGCATAAGCGGCTAAGTGTTATACCAGTGGTGTCTAATAGAACTTTCCGTGATGACAGAGATGTCCCATATCTGCACTGTCCAGTGTAGTAGCCACTAGCTCTACATGGCTGTTGAAGCCTTGAAATGTGGCTGGGGCAATCAAGGAACAAAGACTTTGATCTTATTTAATTTTAACCAATTAATTTAAATCTAAAAAGCCACATGTGGCTAGTGGCTACCATATTGGACAGCCCAGGTTTAGATTACAACCAACTTTGAATAAAGATTGGCCTAAAGAGGCAGTCCACCTGTATCAAAGTCAGCCCCTCACAGGGATTAAATGTTATTTTAAAATCTCAAGCTGGGACAACATCACAGGTTTATTGTCCCAGTCAAACTTTTGATAGTCCAGGGCCATGTCATCCATAGGGTTACTTAAAACATGCTGAGACTGGTGGATTATGCCAGTGTGGAAGTGCCTTCTAAAGAAGGTGGAGCACGAAAGCAGCTAACTGGTCTACACCAGGAACGGGGTAGTGCTGTTTTCTCAAGCAGGGGAGCCTGGTTTCTTAGATATCCAGAGGCCTGAGAGAGTGAGTATCGCAAAGGTCTCACAATGGAGAAGATCTTAATTTATCCTGAAGGAGCCACTTGTAGGCCATGCCCTAACAACTTTAGGACAGGGAAAGGAATAGGACCTGCCCATAAGATGTGCAGTGCCAGGCTGCTTGTTTCCTTAAATCTTGCTCCAACGGCTGATCCTTTCGCCTGCCTGGACTTTCCCACCTCTTGGCAATTAGCAAGGTGTCTGAACATAAAAAGAAATCTTGCTCCTTTCTCTTTGATCAGCTGCATCCTTTTGAATTAAGGAGAGCCCAATGCTCACTGGAGATGGATGGCAAGGTGGAACAATGGGTCAGACCGAGAGGTGAGAGTCTGGGGAGATTCGAGCTGAGGTGGGAAACTGATATCAAAAAAGCAAAGTTTCCGGCTACACCCATTACTTACCCCAGTTATCAGCCTGCATTGAGGAAAAGGGAGGAATCAGGGGAAAAAAAAAGCACTCAGCTGCCCCTGGGAAGAAGAAGTGGTTTTCCTGTGTGGGGGAGAGGGTGGGGAGGGGTCGCCTGCGTGTGGCATAGCTCAGTTTAAAAACACTTTCATAAGATGGTAAGAACAAGCAAAAGAGAAATAATTATAGCATTTCAGCCAACATTGCATCTGCTTAAACTCAGGTATAAATAGATCCTTGGGCCCTCCTCTCCTCCGCAGGGCCACCTCGTTCATCTCAACCAGGAGCAAGGTCTTTGAGGAGGCAGGGGGCAGGGCAAGGGTTTCTGGGGAGGCCAGGGGTACCCCCTTCCTCCCGGAGGCACCGTACATCCTCGCAAAATCTACTCTCTCCCTGAGGAGGAGAGAAAGCCAGGATGCAGAACAACAAAATGCTTCATTCAAAATCCCTTCCTACTCATGCATTGTAAAACGGTACAACCATTTTGGAGAAGAGTTTGGCATTTTCTTATAAAGTTAAATAAGGTGCTTATCATACCGCCCAGAAATTCCACTTCCAAAAGAAATGGAACCATACGCCCAGAAAAGATTTATACGCAAAATTCCATAGCAGCTTTATTCATAATAGCCGCAAACTGGGAATAACCCAAATGTTCAAAACCAGGTGAATGGACAAACTGGGATATATCCTGTAATGGATTATTATTCAGCAATATAAAGGAAAGAACTACAGACAGATGCGATGACATGGATAAACCTTGAAATTATTATGCTGAGTGAAAAAAGCCAGACACGAAAGAATAGAAACTGTCGGATAATATATATGGAATAGGCAATTCTAATCTATAGTGACAGAAAGCAGAACAGTGGTTGCCTGGGGCCAGGGTAGGGGCGTGGTTGGGAATGGGTGTGCGGCAGCCTTCTAGAGTGGTGAAAATGTTCTAGACCTTGATTACTGTGCTAGTTCCTGACGTATAAACATGTCAAACTCATTGAACTGTACACCTAAAATGGGTACATTTTATTGCATGTAAATTAAACCTCAACAGAGTTGATTTTTAAAAAAATAATCCTTTCCAAGAGCTGGATGAGGGGGCTGAGCCTCTGTCTTGTCAGCGGTGGTCATAGGCCTGTTCATTTTTCCCTGTGAGGTACAAGCAAACACCTTTCCAGAAAACCCAAAGACCAAGGAGGCCTCCCCCCAAGGCCCCAGTGATACTGCCAAGCTGGAAAAACGGCTCCTTGGCAGCCTGGAAAAGGCCCTTCTCTGGCCCTTGATCCTTAAAAGGCTGGAATTACTGGCTGAACAAGAAGGCCTGGACCCAGTCCCTGAGGGCAGCTGCTCCTCTGCTCCGGGCAGGATGCCCACTCTCCCCTCTCGCAGGTGTGGGCTTGCTGGACAAGCACAGGACCCCAGGGGCCTGGGCAAGTCCCCACAGCCCTGCTGGGGGCAGAGGAGGGAGGCTGCCCCCTACGTCCAGCCCCTGCTCGCCACCAACTGCCCACGGCTCGCAGGGAACAAAGCGACGACCCGGCACCATCCAGCGCCCCGACCCAGCTCTGGGCCAGGGAGCCCGGAAAGTCACCCTGAGACCTGCATTCTGAATGAGGACGTTTTTTTCAACAGCCCCCAGAGAGGCTCAGGGAGGGGTCTGGAGCCCTGGACTTTGAACTTGAAGCCCAGTGCTCTTTGCCCCACACCAGATTGTGTTTGCAGTTATTTGCAAGAGGAGGGATTTTTAATGGGGCTGCTTCTGAAGAACAGTTCTCAGGGCAGGCCTATGGAGCCCGAGGTGGACAGAGCCGGTGGAGCTGCCACCCAGTTGGTTAAAGGACAGCTCTGCCCCCCAGCTTTGGGGCATCACCTGGGCCCAGTGTCTGAGGCCAGTGCCAGCTGGGGCCATGGTGCTCCTTTCTGAGTCTTCTAACCCTGCAGTTGGGGGCCCTCCTGGGCCCAGGGATGCGTCTCTGTGCTCATAGAGGGGACAGCCGAGGTTGGGCCTGGGGTTAGATTCTGCTCACGGTGGGATCTGGCCTGGCCAGTGTCTCTGGGACAACACAGGGTCCTCGGGGGTCCCAGGAGCCCCATCTCCTCAGCTCCGTCTGGCTCATTGGACTCGCTTTGTCTCAGTCTCTCTGTCTCTGTCTCCTGTCCCCCATTCACTGCTGTCACCTGCACCTGTTTTTCCTGTCTTGCATAATCTCTGCAATCAACAGGCTGTTTATTCCCAGGGGTCCCCTCCTCTTATCTTCCAGGCAGCTGTTGGCCATGGCCTGAAGGTACAGAATTAGTTAACTCTTCCTCTTCCTCCACCCAATACACTGCTAGTGAACTGTCAACAGTGAAGAGCACCCAGGGAAAGCCCAGGGTTGGGGGCTCAGGGCTCAGGAAGACTGGGACCTGACCCTTCCCGCTCTGTGACCCTTGACTTTTTGTGTGACCCTTGACTCTTTGTGTGACCCTGAGTTGACCACTTACCCCTGCATCTCAGTTTCTCATCTCTCAGGTGAGAGAATTTTACCTGTTTCAGATCCCAGCTCTGTACCTCCTCAACACCTCCCCACACTCCATGTTTTCAAATTTTAGGACTATCAAATTACATTTATTCAGTAATTACTAATTCAGAAGCTGATTTTGTAGTCAATAAAACCAATCAGAGCTTCTGAGCAACATGTCATGGTTTTGTTGAACACTAAATAGGGTCCTGAATTCGTCATTACTGAATAAAAGGACATTTATCATGTTCCCTGCTATAATTCCAGCAAAGAAACTTGACATTTGAGTTAAGCCCATGCAGCCTTCATGCAGATAAATGTTGTATTTCTGTTAGGATTTTTGAAAGATAAAAAAACAGCTCCGGGTCTCCACCTGCCCACTCTTTTCTGGTCTGGGGCGGGGAGCCAGGAGTCTGTGATCTTTAAGGCCAAGTATTGCCTTGTGTTGCTGGAGCAGTAGGCCTGAGTGTGCCCCATTGGCTAACAACCAGTCACTCACCGGGCACCAGCATCAGTGGTCCCGCCTACCAGATGCCGCCCCCCACCCCAGGTGCTAAATGTGGAAAAGGGCCAGGAGGTCCAGAGCATCCCAATGGCCCCGCCCCGGCACAAACCCCCTGTCCTCACCTGCCAGCCCAATCTGCAGATAACGCCAGAATTCAGAGCTATCAACGGTGGAAGCAGGAAGGGGCCTCAGCTGGGGCACCTTAGGGTATTCCCAAGCCTGGGAAGGACGGGTCAGGAGCCCAGGTGTCTTGGCCAGGAGACACGCACTTGGCAACAGAGGCCATGCCCCGGGCATTCCATGGGGTTCCATCAAAGGTGCAGAGGAGAGCTGGCTTTAACCTCTTGTTCCACAGATGGGGAAACTGAGGCTCGGGGGTGTTGCTCTCCTGCCATTCTCGTTGGGTGTCTCTCTATTCCCCACCCATCCCTGCACCCCAGGTCTTCATGGAATAGGTCAAAGTTCAAGATGGGTTTCTCATCTTGGCCCAATCTAGTGACTTCCAGATCTGTAGCTCCAAGATAGCTCCTGCTCCTCCCTCCATTCCGCCTGGACCCTCCATCTGGTTGTCCTGGAGGTGCTTCAATGCCAGCCCATCACTCCCCTCCAAGCAGCTCCCTGGCTGGTTCCCCAGCCCTGCCCCTGGAGGCACCAGTCACCCACGCTCAAGACTGCCAGGCCAGGGCTCCAAGTTCTAATAGGTTGCGTGTGTGTGTGTGTGTGTGTGTGTGTGTGTGTGGTAAACTATACAACCTAAAATTTACTGTGTTAACCATTTTACAGTATACAATTCAGATGATTAGCTATGTTCACAATGCTATGCAACCATCACCACTACCAGTTCCAGAATTTTTCATCATCCCCAATGGAGACCCATTAGGCAGTTGCCCCCTCTTTCCTCCTCCCGCAAGCCCTTGGCACCCACAAATCTACTTTCTGTCTTAATGAATTTGTCTCTTCCGGACCTTTCTTATAAATGGGATGATATAATATGTGGCCTTTTGCGTCTCATTTCTTTCACTTAGCATAATGTTTTCAAGGTTCATCCGGTAGCATGAATCAGAATGTCATTCCTTTTTTACAGCTGAACAATTTTCCATTGTATGTGTCCACCACAGCTTATCTTTCATCTGCTGACGGACATTTAGATAGCTTCTGCCTTCTGATTGGTGTGACTAGAGCTGTAAGTCCTGATAGTTTTTCTTCCCTCACTTCTCCCCAGCCTGCTTTCACCTCCTCTCCACCTGCCTCAGCCGGGCCTTGGCACAGCCCTCCTGGACCATTGTGGGGCTTCTCCTGCCTTCCCACCAGCCTCCTCGCAGGAGCTGGAGGGAGCTTTCTCCCCTTGCCTCCGATCCAACCTGCATGGCCTTGGCCAAAACCTCCAGGGACTTCTTAATACAAAGCCAGCAAGGCCATCTGTGCAGAAGAAGAAGAGGGAGAAAGAAAGGAATAGCTGAAGTTCTTGGGGGAAAAGACTGTGGCTCATTCATCAGCCCAAGCCCTTCATTTGATAGATGAGAAAACTAGGACTCAGAGAAGGGAAGTGCCTGGCTCATCCCCCAGGAAGCCAGAGGCAGAGTGGCATGTGTGGGGGACCATAAAGCTCTCCCTCACCTGGCAGCCTGACTTCTCCCGTACCCCCAATGGTTACTGTGCCCCCGCCACACAGAACTTCTGTGTGCCCTAAATGTGTGCCCTCTCACACCTCTTCTTCCTTCCTCATGCAGTCATGCCCTTCCTCTCCTCCTCAGTCCCCACGGTCCTGGCCAGCCTAACTCAAATGTTGCCTCCTCCAGGAAGCCTCCCCTGAATGCCTGGCCAAACCTCCCTCGCACGCCCCTCTTCAGGGCACTCGGCACTCTCGGACTTTGGTTAGAATTATTCCCGTGGGTGTCCTTAGGAGGGGCAAGACATTTTTTACTCACCTTCCTATCTCCAAGGACACCCTGCACAGTGCCTGCCCTGTCACAGGTGCTCAACAGGTACTTCTGGAAGGAATTACCATTATGTTTATGTTGTCGTTATGAGTAGCTGGATTCGACAGAGGCCTCACTCGGGTCAGTCACTGCGCTTAGCCTGCTAATCAGAGCACACACATCTTCACAACAGGCCCAACCATGAGCCCATTTCCTAGATAAAGAAACTGAGACTCAGAGCAAATAAGTAGCTTGTCCTGGGTCTCACTGCTGGAAAGAGACAGACTTGGAACTTGACCCCAAGTGTGGCTGATTGAAAAGTCCTGTGACTCTTGACCTCCACTGTCTCTGCAGCTGAGGCCGGCAGGGAGTCTGGGAGGCTGGTCAGGCCCTCCCGACCCTCCATGGCCTCTAGCCTGGGGACCTCGGTGGCCCACTCCACCCGGCCTGCTTTGTGGATGGCCTTTGCCATGTTCAGAGGCTGCCCTGGAATCCACACCCGGCCAGGTGACGAGCGTTCCCAGCTGGCCTCCCGCCGCAGGAACACAAAGTACCTTCGCACACAACCTCTCTTTGTCCCCTGCTGGTGATGGCAAATAGGGCAGGCCCAGGGCAAAATGGTAAAGTGGCAGGAGTTTGTCTTGGGGGGCATTTGCAGCCTCTCTGTCAGGGTTCCTGCTGGCTGACCCTTTCCCCTGCAAAACAGGGAATGATCCACGGAGGTTGCAGTTTTTAAAAGGGGTTTTTAACCCTTTTATAACCAAGAGTGGCATGAAAGGACTGTTACTGCAGAGGGATCTTGGGGCTTTGTGGGGAGCTGTAATGAAGGGGGGATTCTCCTTGCTCATGAAATTTGGATAGTTTCTGCCAAAAGAGAGCCCGTGACTTTTTGCCCCTTTGCTGCCCCTCCGTCACAAAGCTCAGAGGGAAACTATGTTTTCCCACACCTTTCCCTCCCCTGACCCTCGTCCCCGAGCCAAGGCTCCCGAGGCTTCCAAACTTCCAAACCTCCTGTTCCTGCCGTCACTCCCGGGTCCTCTTACCCCATCTCATCTGGCCTGGGAAGAGGCCCGGGGACAAGGGAACCGATGGCCATCCGTCTCTGCATTGAGGTTCCTCAGGGGTGCTGGGGTCATTTCTTTTCTGTCACTGCCCCACCCAGACCCCACCCAGACACAAACTTCTCCTGAGCACCCACTTGGGTGCTGGGTGGGGGCTGGGTGGGGTGGTGACAGCAAAGAAACGACCCCAGCACCCCGGGAAACCTCAATGCAGAGACGGATGGCATATTCCGGGGAAGAAACAAACCGAGAAGAAAAAACTTTGAAATTTTGGCTGAGGAAAGGCAACAATATAATTACCATCATTTATAAAAACTGTTTCCCATTAATGCCTAATTCCCATGAAGCGCAACAATGATTATCTCATTAACTATGTGTCAGATGAACTTTGTTGTAGGTTTTATTTGATTAAAACAGTGAACTCTCAACACATCTGCTCATTCTTCATAGACTGGTGTGCGGGGCATAGTCCTCGGTTGACAACTTTTTCTAAATTGGAGGACATATTTCTGGGGGGAATGCCTTGAGAAATTCAGTTATCCTGATTCCCCAAACCAGTGTGGGCCAGCTCAGCTCCCACCTTTGCATTTGCAAAGCCCAATGATGAAGGTGAATTATGAGTCAATCTTTTAAAAATGTTGAGACTTTTGTATTATTTGAAATTTTTTACTGTGTGCATTTGTGCTATATTGGTGACATAAATAAATACATAAAATGTCTGTTAGTGTGGGTTCTGCATTTCTCCCCCCATACGGTGAAAACTCCCAAGTTGCAACGTCCTGGGTTCTGTTTCCCCACCGGGAGAAATGGTTGCTATCTGTCACACACACTGAGGCGCCTGACATTGTTCTCATTTTCTGATAGGCACAGGGACCTGCCCCGCTGCCTCTCCCCGCTGCCTCAACAGAGAAAAGCTGCTGCTGACAGCTCCCAGCTGCACGAGGAGATAGCTGGGAATTTCCAATAGAAAAGCGTCACGCTTTGCCAACTTTGGGGAGGGCAAAATAATTTGTTGGAATCACAGATCTGGGTAATGGTGCAGGAGAAGGCAGCGCTGGTGGGGGGGTTGGTCTCCCGGCGGTGGGCCGGGCGTCTCCGGCCAGGCCAGACCGTCTGGAGGTACCATGGCCAGAGGTCCGGGGCCTCCAGCTGCGCCTCTCAGCCCCAGGGGGCGGGGGGGGCCCTGCCGCCCACACTGACCCTCCAGGACTCCCTCCTTGACATCAGATGACGAGAGGAGCTCTGGAGTCAGAGCCCAGCCCCGACGGTCAGCTCCCGTGTGGAGGGGAAGATGGGGCAGGGGCAGCCAAGACCCTTCTCGTTATAGAAAAGAGAGCTTAGAGGTTGTCAGAACCCACTGGCCTGATTCCCATGGCCTGGGCAGGCCGAGAGCCCAGAGGTGAAGGATGGAGACCCCAGTGGAGACAGCCCACTGTCACCAGACATAGCCCGCAAGGACAGAGGCCAGGGCAAGCTTGGGTCCTGGGGGCCAGGGTGGAAAGGACTCGCATTTTCACACATCATTTTATAAAGATGTAAACTACAGGTTTCTTACAAATATATAACATACATATATAGAGAGAGAAGGAATGAAGCATGCCTGGGAAACATGTTTTCAGATGAGTGGCCCCTCTAAAGAGGGAGGAAGGAGATGGGATGGGATAGGGATGACACTTCAATTCTATTGTCAGCATTTAACTTTTTGACCCCAAAAGACCTAATGATAATATAGCAAATTGCTAACGTTTATTCAAGCTCAGCGGTGGGTGTATGGTTATGTGAAATATTTTATAATTTAAATTTACTTAAAACTTTAAGGCAGGTAAATAAATATAATGTGATGTCACTCTGGGCATGGCAATTTTTAAAAATAATAACGCAAACCCCCCACCCCTCCCATCATACACACACACTTGCTCCTTAAAATCCCTTCAGCCCCTAGCTCTGAGAGCCCAGGGTTTGGACACTGCATTGAGCAAGGGATGAGGGTCATGGGGAGAAGGATCAGTGCCAACCAGTTATTCAACAAGCACTGACTGCACCGACGGGGTATCAGGTATGGGGGAGGCCCTGGGGTGATTGAAACCTGGTTGAAGAGGGACTGGAGGGAGACCTGCCCACAGCTGATCCAACCGGGGTGCTGGGTGCGGGAGGGCTGAGGGAGGAGGCCGGGACCCCCACCCCCCCAGCCTGAGGACTCTGGATGGAGGGAGCCCCCCTCCATCTCCACTTCCCATGGACACCTCCCCCTCTCACTCCAGTCTGTCTCTCCAGTGTGCTGTGGATAGATCTGGGCTCATCCGGCCTGGTTTAGGGGGCACCGCTCAGCTCACTCTTTGAATGTTTGTGTGTTCTTTCCCTTAAGCCCCACCTCTCATTCCCCCCGGAAACCCCCATTCACTGATGAGGTTGGGAGACTTGCCCAGGTCACCTTGCTGGGCTGGGGTGGGGGGCTGTGGGAGGGCAGCTCTGCACCAGGTCCAGGGGGTTATTTCATCCTGGCAAACAGGTCCAGCTGGTTTGCCAGTTGGAGAGTTTGGCCCCAATTCCCACGGGCTGGTTAAATGGTAACTTGTCTTTGGTTGTTGGTGGAAAAGGGTTGGGAAGGAGCTGCCAGCTGAGGGAGGAAGTGAGGCCCAGCCAGCCCTGGGCAATGGGCTGCATGTGAAGCTTGTTTTCTTTATTTTGTTTTCTTTACGAGAAACTCCTCTTTTCACATGTCTTCTAGCCAGATGAGTAAGAGCAAGGAGGGGGAGTGATGGTAATAACAGAGTTCCACAGCCATCAAGGGCCTTTCATTGGGAGATTTCCTAACCAAGAGCTGCTGTCCCCGTTTTACAGGAGGGACAACTGAGGCAGAGAGGAGTGAGGTCACCATGAGTCAAGGGCCTTCCTGTACTAATTCAGGCCTGGCGGTAGGGAAGGCTGGGGGTGGGGAGAGGGGGGCTTCACGTTACTGTTGCTGGAGGGAACATCCAGTTCTTCAAAGAGGAGAATGTCCTCGTTGGCCTTGGGTGCCCTGGACTGTGTGATCAGGGGGCACAGCCCAGCCCCCTCTCTTTGTGCAGCGCCTACCTGATTACAGAGCTGGGTGCACAGGAGCTCTCTGGCTCTTACACACACCTTCTCACGTGGGTGGGGCAGGTTTATGGCCCCCACGTTCCGGACAAGGAAACTGAGCCTTGTCTGGAATGTCACAGCCAGTGGGGCTGAGGGAGACCAGGCTCCAGACGCCAGCCCCAGGACACGGGCTGGTTCAGGGGTTCCAGGCTGACACCGGGTCAGACCCTGCTTCCATCAAAAGCAGCTCCGGACCCCAGTGTTTCTGGTCTGAGCTGTGGGCAGTCGGGGGCCATGGACTGGGAAGGGCTTTTCTTGAATGTGACCTGGGAGAGCGGCTTTGGGGCGGCACTTGCTGTATTGCAAGTGGGGCTGCATTTGGCCGGTCTCTGCCCTGTCTAGGTGGTTCCCATGCGTCTTCCTGTTCACTTGGGGTCAAAATTTTCAGGAGGCAAAGGGGGGAAGGGGACCTGGACCCCCACTCCCCAATCCCAGGTGGGCAGAGGGCATTTTCCCCAGCTTTTGGAGTCCGTTGTGAGCTGACGGAGCCCAGGGTGGGCAGTACTCCCTGGTCAGAGATGTGCAATAGCAGAGAGACGCTGGGCTGGCCCTGGGGCACTCTCGGCTCTGTGGACGGTCAGCCCTGACTCGGCCCCCTTCATGGCGCCCTGGAAATGAAGGCAGGCCACGTCCTGTAGGCCACGCAACACCGTGCTGGGCAGGGAGGCTCCTTACCGCGGAGCCTGCCGAGGTCAGCAGGAGGCGGTAGCCTTCCCTGGAGCTCCTGGGCCTCCCCCCGAGGCCGTGGTCACTGGGAGGGAGGGCCAAGGGCAGATGCCCACAACCAGCTGCAGCTGGGGCTCTCCCCACTCTTCAGAGGGACTTGCTTTTCACGTAAAACCACATTATGTAAATGGGCGCCGCTTGGAGCACACCCGGGCAAAGAGCCAAGGGCCAACACCCCTGGGGGTGTCTGAGGGCCTGGACCAGCCCCGGTCACACTTGGCCAGCTCCAGCCACCCTGCCCAAATGTGCTTGGCTCTTCCCCAGATGTGTTCGGGGAGAGGGAGAGCTAGGTCTGGGGTGCACCACTGGGCCTGGCCTCCTGGAGCGTGGAGGCAATAGGCCCTGACTCTTGGAAAGCCCACTCCCTGGGGAGGGAGGAGGGAGCCTGGTGGCTGCTGCCGGGAGCTCCCCACCCTCAGCCCAGTTCCTCCTTCCCTGAGGGAGACACCGATGGAGCAAGGGCACGGCTGGTCCCGGCTCCAGGTCTGCCGCCATCCTTCGACAGGGTCAGCCTTTGAGGGCACTGAGGCGTCCTTCTGCTGAGGGTGAGACTCAGGAGGGTCTTGGACCTTTATCTCAGAAGCAGTGTCCCTTCTCCCAGGGCCTTCTGCCCCCTGTGCCTGCCTCCGCCAGGGCACCCCAGATGGGATCCGCCAGTCCGAAGACACTGGACTGGGGCCACCCTTAGAGAGCTGGTCTGAAGCCAACAGTGATGTGTCACAGTCCGGCTGAGCAGGTGGCCACAGGGGCGTGAGCAAAGTCAGTTCTTGGCCAAGAGGGGCAAAGGGTCCATGGGGGCCCAGGGGCTGTGGCCTGTTTGCCAGCGAACTCTGCCCGGCCCACCCTTCGGGCAGCAGGAATGGACTTGCAGGGCTGATCCAGGCCTCTCTCTCCCCTTTTGCCACCTGGCCCTGTCTGCTGGGGCAGCACACCCCCTCCTCGCTCACTGGGTGGTGAAGGAGGGCAAGCCCCACAGGGAGGAGAGGAATCAAAATGAGGCCCTGAGACCCTCCTAACATCTCAGGGAGTGGCCGTTTCAGGTCAGAATGGCTGCCGTGAACTCACAGAAGCCTACTGAAATGTTGTGAGAGATTCCTGGCGGGTGTGGTGGGAGGTCAGCCCAGAGAGGACCCCTTGGCCCCGGTGGGGGAGGGTTTTGGGAGGTCTGGGGGTGGTGGGGTGTCCAGCCTGTGCCTCTGGGTGGAAACTGAGTAAAGCTGCTGTGGGTGGGGACAGAATGCAGCAATTCACTTGGAGCCTGAGAGCCTGGGGCAGGTCCCAGACCCTGACAGGGAACAGGCTGGGAGGGGGAAGCTGGTGGTGAGGTGAGCTGGACACGCAGCAGCTCCCTGCGCACCTGAGGCCTCCTCCTGGAATTGCCCGGGCCCTGGGCTCCATGGGGACTCTGCTAGAGAAGAGACCCCCGGCCAGCGCTTGGGAGAGGGTATGGCCAGGGAACTTGAGAACTTGCTGCCCCCACCCTGCCTGGAGCCTCCTGGGAGAATGCAGCCAAGAGGAAGCCCCAGGGCCTTTCCTCGCTCCCAGGCGCCCAGCACAGCCTGGGTGGACTCCAGCCTCTAGCGCCACTGGTCTCAGAAAGCCACACCCTCTCCAGCCTTGTGCTTCTGTTTCTTTCCTGCAGAGGAGACAGTGTTACTCCCATTGTGCAGAGAACAGGGGCAGCTCCACCCAAAGCACCCCGAACCCCCCACCCCAGGGTGCTGGAGACCCTGGTCCTCATCCTGTTCCAACTGAAAAGAAACCGGCGGGGTGAAAACCTGTGATGGTGGGCCAGTCCCTCCCGCCTCCTGGGCCTCAACAGCTAGTGAGGGGGGCATGAGACTACAGAACCTCAGGACTTTCCTCACCAAAGACCACCTCCCTGCCCATCCCCACCAGGAGGACAAGCAATCCGGCTGGGGGATAACTGGGCCTTCTCCTCCCCAAGCCTGGCTCTCCTCCTGGATATCACAGCAAGGGGCACGGCAGTCGGGGGGCTCAGGCTGCCCCCACTCTCTGGAAAATAACCTGACGTTGCCACTCAGCATGGAGTAGATCTTTATGATTCCCCAAGCACCTGAATATTATCCATGATCTCATTTCCCCACAGCTGCAAGGTAAATATTGTTGGCTCTATTTCACAGTGAGGAGAGGCCCGTGGCTTGCTCAGAGTTACCTGGCCCGTCCAGGCAGGGCTGGGTTTTGAACTCAGGTCTGCACGGGGCCCAGCTGGGGAAGGCCCGGCCGCCCTCCTGCATCTCGCGCCTCCCTTCAGGGCCTGGCTCCGCCGCTGGTGATGTCAGCGTTGCCATGGAGACCCTTTCCCCGGGCGGCAGGCAGGACCAGCCTCCCCGGCCCAGTTTCCCTTTGTGTGGACTTTGCAACGCGTTGCCAAGGCAGTGGGGCCTGCCGGGCGGGTTGGCACCGGGTGGGGAAGGCAGACAGAATCCCACACCGCCTCCCAGCAACCGGCAGCTCACAACGTGGCCCCCGGCGCCTGCGAGAGGGAGGGACTGTGGGCCGGGAGGGTGGGGGGAGACCCCGCACCCCCGCTCCAGACCCCCTCCTGGCAACAGCCTTTTAGCCTCTTCAGTGCTGCGTCGAGGTCGGTCCAGCTGCCTCTGAATCACCTGGGTTTGTGATTTGTGAAAAAGACAGATCCGGGATCCACCGGAGACCTGCTTAGCAGGGGGTGAGAGGAATCAGTGGTTTAAACAAGTTCCCAGGGCGGTTCTGGTGCGCACTCAATTCTGAGAACCACCCGGCTAGTGGGGGGCTAGGGGGGTCTCAGAAAGGGGCAGGTCCCAGACCCTGACAGGGAACAGGCTGGGAGGGGGAAGCTGGTGGTGAGGTGAGCTGGACACGCAGCAGCTCCCTGTGCACCTGAGGCCTCCTCCTGGAGTAGCCCTGGGCCTTGGGCTCCATGGGGACTCTGCTAGAGAAGAGACCCCCGGCCAGCACTTGGGAGAGGGTATGGCCACAGAACTTGAGAACTTGCTGCCCCTACCCTGCCAGGAGTTTGTTAAACACCTAGAAGTGTCAGACTTTCACCCGTTTTATCTTGCAGTCCTCACAGCAACCCCAAGTGTGTATGTGCAGGGGAAGAACAGGTTGTGCATCTTTAATCCCCATTTCAAAGTGGATGTCACTGAGCTAACTCTCGTGCTTGCTGGCAGTCACCCAGCTTGGACGTGCCAAGGTCAGGGTCAGGATTCAAACCCAGCAGTCAGAGGCCCTGCCCAGTGTCCCCTTCATCATGCAAGCTGGCCGGGCAGTCTGGCATCCTGGCATCATTAGCTTCCTCCTCCTGCTGATTTTCCAGGAAGAATCCTAAAGTACCTCTGTAGTGTGGGCCAGCTCTGCCCAAAGCCGGCCACCAGCTCCCGGGTCTAGGAGGGGATTGAGCCAGCGGAGAGTGACAAAGCTCCGGCCCCTCCCTGCATCGGTGGCCTGCGGACGCTCGCTCAGAGAGTCTGTCCCACCTAGGAAGGAGAGCCCGGGACCTGGCCAGAGTCTCCGTGGTCCTCCCCCAATATTGCCATTCCCCACCCGGCAGCCCACGCCCTCCTCGGTGCGATAGTCTGCCCTGGGCCACCTTGCTCTCTTGTAAGGCTCCTCAAAACCCAGTGCACGGAGACGGCCGCCCCTCCTTCTCGGAAGCCTCTAGGAAAAGCCTCCGTGCAAACAGAGGAAGCCTTCCTGCTGTCCTCTGCCCTCCTGCTTTCTCCAAGGCCCGGTTCCTCAAGGGGAGGCACCCCGTGCTTTATTTAGTCTTATGGTTCCGTTCTGCCTGTTGCTGGGAGGAGCTGAGATCCCGCCCGCAGCCTCCAGCCCTGCGCGCCTCCCTCTCCACCTGCATTTCCCCTTATTAAAGGTTGACACACACAAGTGACGTCTGAGGAGGGCTGGACGCACGCCAGGGATGCCAGGAATTATTGGAAGGTGAACGGAGATGGGCGCTTTCCACCCCGTGCTGGGTGAGACTAACACTGGCCGTGTCATTCTTTCATTCAACAAATATTTCCTGGAGTCTGTGCTCGGTACTGGGATGGATTAAAAAAAAAAATCTCAAAACGCACCAAAAAAGGATTGAGGGGAATAAAAACCCAAAGAACTAAATAACGATGACCCCTCTGAGCCCCACAGAAGCTTACAATCCAGTTGTAGTTCATGTTTAACACCACTTTGGGACAAAGGAAATACACCCCTAGAAACTAACAATGTTCATTGCTAGCTGATGGTACTCTGGGGGATTTCTAAATCCCTTTGCCATGTTTTCCAAACTCTCTACACTATGAAAGGTCATTTTTATAAGCAGAGAATCCCAGTAAACACAAATGTTTCTTGAGAGCTTCTTTGAAAGAAGGAACACCCATTTACAGCCTCTGGATCTGGGCAGATCGGTCGGGGTCAGTGGGTCCATCCCCTCACCTTCTGACCAGGCACATCCCTGCCTCGCCTCTGCAGGGTGGGTGAGGCTGGCCGGGCCCAGAGCAGGGCTAAGGGAGGCCCTGGAGACTCTGACCCTGAATGGAGAGAGTCCAGAGAAACCAAGGGGCCAGAGGGCCGTAGTGGGTGACCGCACCTCCTGCCCCAATCAACAACCTCCTCCTGGGCCTCAGCAGCCTGGGAAATGGGGGTGTGGGGGTGGGTGTAGGTTGTCTGAAGGGGAGGGCCATCAGTGTGACCTGGCTCCCCGAGCCTCAGTTTAGTCACCTTTAAGTGGGGACAGTCATACCTCTTGCACAGGTTGGGAGAATTAGATGAGATAACTAGCCATGGGCCCTGTCTTCGTTTGCCAGAGCTGCTATGACAGATATTACACACATAGGTTGACTTAAAGAACAAGCATTTGTTGTCTCACGGGTTTAAAGGCTAGGAGTCCAAAATCGAGGTGTTCTCCCAAAAGTCTTTCTCCCAGAAGTCTGTAGCATTCTGGCGCTGACTGGCCTCCATCCTCGGGTTCCTTGGCAAGCATCCCTGCCTCTAGTTGCATGGCGAAGTCCTTGATATCCTCCTGTGTTTCCCTGGCTCCTCTTTATAAAGCCTCTGGTAATATGGATTAAAGGTCCGTCCTGATTCAGTTGGGCCACACTCAAATAGGAATTTAGAAGATCCTATTCAAAAATGAGTATCTTGACTGATAATACTCCTTCAAAGTCCTGTTCTAGTTTGCTAATGCTGTCAGAATGCAAAACACCAGAAATAGATTGGCTTTTATAAAAGGGGGTTTATTTGGTTACACAGCTACAGTCTTAAGGCCATAAAGTGTCCAAGGTAACACATCAGCAATCGGGTATCTTCACTGGAGAATGGCCAATGGCGTCTGGAAAACCTCTGTTAGCTGGGAAGGCACGTGGCTGGCATCTGATTGTATTTCAAAATGGCATTCTCCAAAATGTCTGCATCAGCTTCCAACGGCCGTCTTCAAAATGTCTGTCTCAGCTACAGCTAGCTATAAGCTCCTTCTGTCTGAGCTTTTACAGAGCTCCAGTAAATTAATCAAGGCCCACACTAAATGGGCAGGTGTGGCTCCATGGAAATACTGAACCAATAGGTTCCAACCTAATCCACACAAATACGTCTGCTCACACAAGATTGCATTAAAGAATATGGCTTTTTCTGGGGGACATAATATATACAAACTGGTACAAGTCCTATTTACAAATGGTTTCAGACCCACAGGAATAAGAACTACGATTAAGAACCTGCCTTTTTGGGATTTGGGGTTCACTCTACCACTGGCCCCTGGAGGCAGAAGCTTTGTGGCGTCCACCCTGGAGTCCCTCAAGCCTGCCCAGTGCCTGCGCATAGTAGATGCTCAGGAAACATCGTGGAAATGTGATGAATGAGCAAGCTGCCTATTCTCCTTATTCGGCTGCTTACCTGCCCTGCTTCGACTACGGAGTTGTAAAATATCTTCTCCTTCATAATCTGGCGGGAGAAGGCCTCCCCGCTCCTCAAATTCCACTGCACCAGGCTGCAGCAGGATCCTCTGGCTGAAGAGCCCGACATCCTCGGTGTCCAGCAGCCTGGAGCTTCCCCAGGACCCTGGGCCCAGAACCCCTGTGGGAACTGCCACGACCAGTTCTGCCACACCCCAGGCAGCAGCCACAGGAATGGAAAGGAGGATGACAGTTTGGTGGGAAATTCAGGCATTTGCAAACTCCTGTGCATAGCGAAGGAGGTCCTCTGCAGGCTGCAGTCTATGTTCCAAGTCTTGGCATTATTCTTGCTAAATTAACACCGTTGCATTTTATCAGGGCCTTTCTCTGGGGAATAATGCCCCGAAAGGGATCTCCAGCCCCTTGGCCGTCCCAGTGCATTTTCTGGCACTTGGATTTGAGATTTGGGCCTCAGTCTATGGCATTGACTTTTTGCCAGCAAATGAGATGGGGGCCCCTCTGGAAGCCCAGGGTGCCTGCAGTGCTGTGTGTTACAGAGCAGGTTGGCTGCATGGCTGTGGGCTTGGGAGTCTGTCAGTGGGGGCGGGGGGGCGTATCCTAGAAACACCCCCTCCCCAGGCTCAGAAAACTTCAGTTTCCACCTGTCCTTTTCTTCAGTAATCCCTACATTTGATTATCTAACCAACCATGAACCAGGTCAGGCGTTGATGGCCTTGACTTCCATTTTACAAGTGAAGAAACTGAGGCTCAGAGAGGAACTTGCCGAAGTTTGCACAGGGATGAAATTAAATCCCTAAAACCCAGGACCAGTACAGCAGCTTGTTTCCAAAAGGCCACATCTTGTGATGTTTCTCCAGGAGACTCTGTGGCTATTGTGACTGGGGGGATTCCTTTCCCTTTGTAAATTTTATTTTTCAATCATCACACAAACCCCAAAGATAAGTCACATCATTATCTCATATTTTCATGTTTTCTTCCAACCAATGTTCATAGGAAAATTCTATTTTCTCAACTCTGAGATACACATTTTTCACATTTCTAAAATACAAATACACTTTATAATTGATGTATACACATAATGTGCCTGTATATATTTTTTACACTAAAAAAAATATCTTGGTAAATCAATAATGTGTCATAGAATCAAGGAAATAGGATAGGTCATTTAGTGGAGATGGAATAAAATCACCAATGTGATTTGCCTCCCACTTCATTCACTTCCCTTTATATTCCTCGGCATCGGCAAGGGTTTTAAAATAAAGACAACTGACTCAGACTGGATGAGACCCAGCATTTCATAATCCCCGGCTAGCTGGCTGCCCCCATACAGGGCACTCGGGGAAGGTGGCTAATTTTAATATAAATCAAAGCAGCAGGAGGACGTCTATAAAGTCACTGCTCTAGAAATTCCAGAGAGAGATGGGAAGGAAAGAAACCAGTATTTAGTGAGCACCTACTGTATGCCAGCCATATATTGTGATATTTGAGGAGCACAGAGGGCTTCTTGACCCAGATTGTAAAGAAGAAGATCTTTCACAACTTCACAGTCAGGGCGGAGAGGGTTTCTAATTGAGTAAGGGAGAATAGTCCAACTTCTGGCTGTTAGTACATCAGAGTAGGATTTTTTTTTTTTTCAAAAAGTGTCTTTAAATTGAACGTCACTTGCAAGATGGTTGTTTTCAGATGTGTTCAGTGGCTGCTCTGTACCACCTGCCTCCCACCTGCTCAGTCCGGGCATCTCAAACTTGAGCAAGAATCAGAATCACCTGGAGAGCTTGTTAAATCACTGATTGCTAGGCGGCACCCCCAGAGATTCTCATTTAGTAGGTCTAGGGTGGCCTTTGAGAATGTGCATTCCTAACAAGCCACCAGGTCATGCTGATGATACTGGTGCACAGTAGGACTACTTGGGGAGCTGTAAAAATTCCTGGCACCTGGGACCCCCTCCCAGAGATTCTGCTTGAATTGGTCTGGAATGCAGCCTGGACAGCAGGATTTTCAAAGCCCCCGAGGAAATCCTATTGCACGGTCCAGATGGAGAACTATGGGGGGTTATGGGAAGGAGCCGGCAGATAGGACTAGGGCTCCTTGGGTCTGGAAGGCTCCTTGGGTTTCATGGACAACCTCCACAGTCTTCCCAGGTTGGGGCCTTTCAAGCCAGGGGGCCTCTGAAGGACGGAAGGAAGTTGTCCTATGCAAGCCATACCTTTGAACCTATGTCTCTGAATCCAAGTGAACTGTTTGCTAATGCAGGAAAAAAGTGTTTAAACCTACTGTCAATTAGAAGCTTTAGCATAAAATCAGGATCAATGGTTTCTGTGAACAACATACCCACGTGGCCATTTACCAGCCAGCCCCCATGAAAGGGTGATCTGGGAATGGGAGCTCAGATCGGTACCTCCAAATGGAGACAGGAGACCATGGGGAACGGACCGTGGGAGTGTGTGGGAGTGTGTGGGAGTGTGTGGGAGTACACGCGGGGTGAGGTCAGGTCCCGTTCTTAGCCCGGAAAGTGGGATGGGGACACTGGATTGGATCTAATCCCAGCTCTGCCACTAAACTGCTGAGTAACAACTAATACCTGCTCTCCGTGCCTCACTTTCCTCAGCTTCAAGGTGACAGGGTGAGATACGCTAATCGGTCCTTATTCTCGAGCTGGAGAGAAAGGAGCCGGGTCCCAGAGCCAGGAGTCGGAAGGAGGAGAGCTGGGCCCCAGCTGCTGGCCGGGCAGAAGTCCTGGTTTGTGCCAGGTCTAACCACAGGCCTGTGCTGTCCCCATGTCCCCAAAGCTGAACTGAGTCCCCACTCGCGGGCTCGGGCCCCTCCCGGTTCCTATACCAGCTCTGACACGAGGCACCGTGGGCCGTGGCTGCACAGTCCACGTGTCCAGTCCTGTGGCTTTGCCAGTTTCAAGCGAGTGGCCTCGGCACCTCCAAGTCTCAGCCTTCTCACGTGTAAAAAGGGGCTATTGGTGGGCTGCCGTGAGGATCAAATGAGATGATACGCGAAGTGTTTAGCTCACAGCCCTCTGTGTAGTAAATGCTCAAGAGACACCATCATCATCATCAAGAGGGACCCTGGGCCCCGTTCATCCCCCAAAATCTCAGCCCCAGCTCAAGATGCATCTCCTGATAACAGGAAACCCCACTGCCCCCTTAAGTTTCCATTGAGCCCAAATTTCCTGGAAAGAGGTTCTGGCCCAGCCCAGGTTCACCCGGATGGTTCTATGGGCGCCCTGCAGAGCTGGGTTCCTGGAATCAGGCTCCTGTCTACTTTCAAGCCTCAGCCCTACTGTTTCTCCGCCAGCTGCCATGCTCAGGCGCCCTGTAGCACCCAAGACCTGGAGTCAGACAGGCCTGGGTGGGAATCCCTGATCCGTGGACATTGGACAAGTTACTTAACCTCTCTGAGCCACTGTAAAATGGGATAATGACCTCCAGTAGATCTTAAGCTCCATGAGGGCAGGGACTGTGTTTATTTCATTCACCACTCTATACTCAATACCTTGTTCAATGCCTGACACATAAAATGGGTTGGCCTAAGGATTAAACTGAATGATATGTGTGGAACATAGTGCCAGGCACACAGTAGGTGCTAAATCAGTGTTTCTTGGATCTGAACCCACCTACCTGACTCCCTGGATTTCTGGATTTTCCTCATTTGAGCTTTTTTGCATGGCCCTCCTGTTGGGACACATCCTGGGCACTTGGACCATGGATCACTGGGCCCTCGGCTCCCACCTACCCCACCCTGGCCAATTTCAGCAGGAGAGCCAGACCCCAGGGCCTGGCCCACCTCCCCAGGCCACCTTACTTGTCCCAGTGGACTCATTTACCACCCATATGTTCATTCATCCACTCAACACACCTCCTGCCCAAGCTTCGGACTCGTACATCGAATGGGCTGCTGGGCGTCTCCACCCACACCTACCACCATGCAGCAAAAGGCCAGATCAGACCCTCATCTTCTCCACCTGCTTCTCCTCCAGCACTCGCTTAGCTCCTGGTGCCACTGCCTGCTTGGTCACCCTAGAGAGACGCCTACGAGCTGCTCATGACACCACAGTCCAGCCCCCAGTTCTGACCATTTATTTCCAAATGCTTCTCCCATCCCTCCCAGCCTTTTGGGCTCATTTGCCCTGGGACCCCCAAGCTCTCTTTCCTGGGTTTCTGCCTCCTCATTCACATTCGATCCATTCTCCCCGCGCCATCTCCTGCGCCCACTTAGTCAGGCGCAGCCCCTGTCAGATGCTTCAGTGCCCCCAGGTGCTCCCAGCCCAAGCTCCTGGCCTGTCCTTCAAGTCCCCTAGAATCTGGGCCCCTGCTGCCTGCCCGGCCTCATCTGTGCCCCGCGGTCTCCCACTGCCAATAGCATCTGTTTCTCTCCTGCAGGGCTCGCTCCGGCTGCCCTTCTGCCCAGGATGCCTTTCCTCTCCCACTTCACCCCTCTACCTGGACAAGCCTTTACTCACCTTCAAAGCCGGTTCACTGTCCCCTTCTCCAGGAAAACCTTTCAGACCCCACCCACCTAGATTACAGACTCTTCAGCTCTGCTCCCCTGTTACCTATCCCTCTTTGTGCTTACCACATTATTTTATAAGTATCCGCTTGTGCGCCTGGCTTCTCCATTAAGTTGTCAGTTTATTGGGGGCAGAGATGATGCTTGTTCATCTGTGTACCCCTCTGCGCACAGTTCCTGGTGTACAGTAGTCCCCTTTCCAGTTACTATTGCTTCATAACAGAATATTTTGTGGCTTAAAATTGCAATTTCAGTTTGCTCCCACTTTTGCCTGGGATCTGGGAAGGTCTCAGTTGGGCAGTTCCCACCTGGGTCTCCCAAGAGGCTGGGGCTGTACTCATCTGAAGGCCCAACTGAGCTGGACGCACAAGGTGACAGCTAATGCGGGAGGGTGGCTGGCAGCTTAGCCAGGCTTTCGACTCACAGCACTGCCTATGGTCACTCCAGTAGGGCAGTCTCAGGGTAGTTGGATTTCTTATACAGCCTGGCTTCCCCCCAGAGCCAGCGTCCCAAGCGGGCCAGAAGGCAGGTGCACAGCCTTCTCTTGGAAGTCAGGCAGTGTCACTTCCACTGTGTTCTATGAGTTACAAGAGAGTGGAAAAGATGGGTCCAGACTCAAAGGGAAGGGACTCAGACCCCACCTCTCAATGGGAAGAGTGTCAAAGAATTCGTAGACTCACTTGACAACTGCCACAGCACTCAACACGGGTTTGTTGGATGGATGCCAAGCTGTTCCTAACTGCGTGGGGCCTGACTCTTCCTTTCCTGCTCCTGAGATGTGACCTGCTCCTTCTGCTGCACCTGCCACAACCCCAGCACAGAGGAGGATTACGCCAGAGGATTGGCAAGTGCAGTGTGGCCTGGTGGCGGGAGAATCATGGGCTGACAACCCACGGCTCCTCCTTCTGGTGCCTGCTGCCCACTGTTGTGAGATGCTGGGCTAAATCCCATTCCAGCCCTGGGCCTCAGTTGCCCCATTCTGAAAATGAGGTGCTGGGCCAGATGCTTTCTAAGATTCCTCCCACTCTGACTTTTACGTGCACCAAAAGTGCACAGTCCCACCGGCTTTCTGAGAAGGCAGTTGAAGGTGGAGTCCAGCTTCAGTCTGCAGGGCTGCCCCAGACTTCATGGTTTTCTAAAAAAATAGCTTTATTGAGAGATGATGCACTCACCATACAATGCACCCATTTAAAGTGTACAATTCAATAGTTTTTAGTATGTTCATAGATCTGTGCAACCATCACCACAGTCAATTTTAGAACATTTTTATCACCTCAAGAAGAAACTCTGTATCTTTAGCAGTCCCTGACATTCTCCCCATCTCCTCCGGCCCTCCTTCCGCAACCACTAATTTGCCTTCTTCTTTTTCTGTCAGCTTTATGAGAAAAGAGGACACATCTAGTTGATGTTCTTGAAGAGGCTATTGCCTCTGGGTTTGGGGACTTAGCTGGCATAGGAGTTATCTGAAGAATTTAAGTTTCTGAAGAATAAACTTAGTGAGTGAAACTTTTATAGAGTCTCAGATAGGGATCCAGGTATTCTTTAAGGTTTTCAGGACTACTATTGACTTGGGCTTATCATGCTGTGGTCATTTGGCATATCTAGGAGAAGCTTGCATAGGAGTAACCTCCAGGACAGCCTCTTGACTCTATTTGAATTCTCTTAGCCACTGAAACCTTATCTTGTTGCCTTTCTTTTCCCCCTTTTGGTCAAGAAGGCATTCTCAATTCTTCAATGCCAGGGTCAGGCTCATCCTGGAATCTGTCCCACGTTGCCGGGTACACTTCTTAATGTACTTTCTGTCTCTGTAGATTTGCTTATTCTGAATCTTTCATATAAATGGCATAATACGATATGTGGTCTTTTGTGTCTGGTTTCTTTAACTCAGCATAGTGTTTTCAAGGTTCATCCATGCTGTAGCATGTGCCAGGACATTGTTCCTTTTTATGGCCAAGTATTATTCCATTGTATGTGGATGGACCACATATTGTTGATGCATTCATCAGTTGATGGACATTTGCATTGTTTCCACATTTGGCTACTAGGAATAATGCTGCTATGAACATTCATGTACAAGATTTTGTGTGAACGTATGTTTTCATTTTTCTAGCTGTGCATATTTGGGGCGGAGTTGTTTTTAAATGACACAAGCACACACAGTACATTCTGGTGTGAGAAATGCAAACAGTACAGAAGTATTCAGAGTAAAAGGTGGAATTCCCTATGACCTTCCTTTACGTCCAGCCTCCCCCCAAAGGTGACTGTCCTCATCAATCTGGTGACCACCTTGCAGCACTTTATATGCATCTACTTTCATGTGTGTTGTAGATGCAAAAAAAGGACAGCTTTGCTGAGGATATGTAGTTTGTTTGTTAACACAGATGAGATCATACTGCTGATTTTGTTCTGCAACTTGCTCCTTTTCATGCAATTACACCTCTTGGACAGCTTTCCATGTCAAAACATAGAAATCACCTCAGTCTTTTACTGTTTGACTATTCTCCTCATTGTCAAACATTTTGGTAGTTTCCAGTTTTTTTATGACTTCATGCAGTCCTGCAAACGGACACCCTAAGCTGTGTTTAGCACCTCCAAGAATTGCAGGGCTGGAGGAACACTCTTTTCTTGCGCAATTAAATGGAAAGCTCTTGCCTTTGAAAGAGACAAACCGAATTCAAATCCTGGCTGCAAGTTACCAGCTATGTGACCTGGGACGACTCACTTGAGCTCTCTGAGAACTCCTGCTGGGTTAAACAGGGCTAATAATAGCCCGCCCTGCAGTGGTTCGCCGGCCGACGTGGGGAGGCGCCGGCCAGGCCCGCGCGCCCCGAACCCCTCCTGCCGCGGGCCGGGGCGGGCAAGAGCAGAAGCGGGAGGGCCCGATACGGCTCGCGGCCGCCGCTTATCAGAGTCCGGCCCTGGCGCCGGTTACGTAACTGGGCCGCTAATGCTGTTAGACTTGTCGATGGAACCCAAATTAAAAGAGGAAATTATTCTCCTGATGCTCAACTCGGCTAATCCCCATCTGTCTCTCCCCTGGATCCCCGCGCTCTCCTCAAAAGGTCTTGAACGCGTTCCAGATTTCTAATTTAGTTTGCTTATGCAACCAAAAATATTATGGCCGCGTTTCCTGGGGGTGATTAAGTCTATATTCTGGGCTCCAGGCACACTAAAAACAGCAGCACCAGGGCCCCGCGCCGCTCGCGCGCGCACCACGCGCCTGCTTTTTTTGGTTCCTTCGTGGCGCAGGCAGCTCTGCAGCCGCAGGGCCCAAGAGGCGGGTGCCCCGCGCGGGAGGGGCCAGGCTGGACGCTGCCCAGGGCCGGGGAGGGCCTGGGGATGGTCCCCGTGGAGCGCAGGTCTCAGAGCTGGGAGGCGGGAGGGGGCGGCGCAAGGACCCGCCTGGGGCGCCAGGAGACCCGGGGGAGGTTCTAGGCGCAGCCGCCTGGGTGTCTTCGTGGGAGGGGGTGGTGGTCGCTCAAACTCTGAGAACCTCAACCTCCTTCATGGTCCTTTATTCTCGCATCCTGCATCCCGTGCCAGGCCCGGGAATGCTCATGCCTGGGCCCGGGGAAATCTGCTGAAAGATGTTTGTCGCACCATTGTTTATTCCGGTATAGCCGAGAACCTGGAAACGAAGCGTCTCTCAGTAGGGATGTGGTCCCTTCCGTGAGCAGAACGTCAACCCGCGGAAATGCTGTGTAGCTGACACAAAGGAAAGGGGGAGACAAAGATGTATGAGTGAGGAACATTGTTAAAACACACACGAACACAACAAAACAAACAACAAAAACAAGTCAGAGAAATATAGAGAATGGTCCCCCTTGTGTTTTTAAAAATCCCTAAACTTACAAATGGAAGGCTACATTGAACTGTTGACATGGGTTACTTCTGGAATGGCACCAGGACTGGGGGTGGGGAGGGGTAAAGAGGTGTTTCATTTTTACTCCTTTAGTATTTGAATTGTACACAGAGACTGAATTCCTGTATTATTTGCATAATTTTAAATATTTGCTTTTAATGTGATGGGGGAGAGGGAGGGACGAGCACGGAGCCCGTTTCGGGCAAGGCGAAGGTCCTGAAGGAGGCTGGTTGCGCCACAGGAAGCAGCGGCTGGGTCGGCAGCGGGACGGTTGGAAGGCCCCCGCTCCCAGCCGCCCCTGGGCTGGGCCCTCAGGACCTCTGACCACAGGTGTTTTGAGACCGTTCCACCCAGCAGGAGCCTTCTGGGAGTCTTGGGGCTGAGGAAGGGATGGGGCCTGACCTGGAGGGGCCGATGCTGAGGCATCAGGAACTCCTGGGGGGTTGGCTCAGATGGCCGCGGCTCTGGGTCTTGGTGGGAGGACCCCACGGTGCTCCCTCCTGGGGAAGCTCTGAGGTGAGGCCCCAGCCGTGTTTGGAGCAGTGCCCCCCTGCCTGGCTTCTGTGGGCAAGGCCAGGGCTCCCTGTGTGCCTTGAGCGAAGGGCCAGGATGTGCTTCCCAAGCCACAGGGGAACCTAAGCAGACGCCCATCGCCCATTGACAGGCATTGGGCAGCACCCACCTGGTGGCCTGAAGGAAGGAGGCTGCCTGTGCTCGTGGGGGCACCTCCCACCGCCCATGGCAGACCTTCCCCAGGGTACCGTGATGAACCCCGATTTCTTCAAGGTATTGTTTCATAACAGGTTATGGTAGCGATGAAGTCCGGGAAACTGCGTGGTAAACTGACTGAAACAGGTTCCTTAACTTCAGGACTTCTTGGGGCTTTTAAGATGCTGGGGATAACAATTTTTGAAATCACCTGTGTAACTGCTTGTTGCGCTGTACATCGAGAGTTGACACCTTTCTGTATGCATGTTATATTTTACAATAAGGAAATGGCTGAAGTTGTAGAACTGTGACCCATGACGTTCTTTGAAATTTGCTCGCTAACAACTTGTGAAATCATACTTTGAAAGTTATCACTGTTATGTATACATGTTAAAAGTTCACAATAAAAAAAAAAGTAAAAAAAAAAAATGCTGGGGACATGGTGACTCTCCAATGAGACTTATCACATGCATCTTTCCCAAAAAAATATCGGACTCGGGGGCCCTTTCATGCCAGAGCATCTCATGGGGCTTGGGGATACAGAATGATGAGCTGGGGAAGGTGGGAGACAGGCATGGAGGGTGAAGGACCATCCCAGGCAAACTTTGAGGAAACCTAAGATGATGATGATTAAATATGAGAAGGTGCAAAAAAAAAAAAAATAGAGGCCACCTCACCTGCAAGAGTTGAAAATAACTGTGTGTGAGGAGTTCGTCTCTGCTATAGCTGGTGTGGTCATCTCTTTTCTCTCACTCGAGCCCTGGGTGCATGCACATATATACACATGCCTGGGCACACACCTGGAGGTACACACACTCACAAGCTCACCTCCCAGCATGCCCACAGTGCACAAGTGCACCCTAAGCACATACACACATCTTCTCGCACGAGCACACCCACTTATGCACACGCATGTACACACGTGCACACACACATGCACCAAATCACCCACAAGCAGGAATGGAAGAGCCCATGTCCGTGTGTACACCCATGTAAACACACAAACCCACAAGCCCATGCAAACCTACGGGCAACTCATACACAAAAAGGCAAGCACATGGAACACACTGGAGCACAAATAGAGGCACATGTGTCTATGCACATGAGCACGTGTAAGCAACACACACCCACAAAGCACACCCACACCTGCTCACATGTACACACTTGGGAATACACGCAGGTAAACACAGGTGCAGGTACACTGGAACACACCAGACAGGCTGCCCTTGGAGAGCACATCTGCACACACACACACACGCACAGCCCATCTTCAGACCATACCCGGCCCCCGCTGTGTTGTATAGATGCGTCTGGGAAGGGTGCGGGGCCAGCGGGAGTGGGAGTGAATCTGAAGGACTCCTAAAGCACATTTAGCAAAGCGGTTCACAGAAGGCGTGTGTCCTTCGAGTATTTTTATCTTTAGCACTCATGTCTAGCAGAGTCTGGGTGGCTCAGTATTGCTACCAGGAGGAGGTAGGGGACTGGATTTTAAAGCAGATGGCCTCTGGGTGCAGTCAGGAAGGATGTACATCCTCTCCTCCCCATTCTCTCTCTCTAAAGACTGGGTCCTGGAGATGCCTGCCTGGGCTGCCCTCTTCCCACCAGAAAAATAATCAGCAGGGTGGGTTCCCCAGCCCCACCCAGGTCCCTGGAGAGAGGGTGAGACATGAGGGTCTGCCAACCCCAACCCCCCAGTCCATCCCTGCACTCAGGAGCTCAGCTCTCCAGCTCGCTTTGGGCCAGGACCATCAGTCTTGGGCCTGGGCTATGGCTGCTTGCGGGAGGCCGCCCCCGCCCCCAGCTCCCCCAAATTCATGCACAGAAGGTTTTCCACCATTCCTGAGCTGGCAGAGGGCTTGGGCATGTGCCCTGCTCCTCCAGCTGGTTGCGAACAAGCTGGTGGATTTTGAAGGCCATCAAATTCCCAGGTTCTGATGTACCCGGTTCACCACCAGGCAGGGTCCAGCAGCGGGAGTGCCTGGCTCCGTTCCTCCTGCCACCCAGCAGCGTGGCAGAACCACAGGGAGAAAGAGGCCCCTGGAAACCTTCACACTTGCTTCACACTAGGTCCACAAACATCAGCACCTTCTAAAAAATGATGTAGAAGATGAATATTTAATAACAGGAAAAAATATTCAGGAGCTAGTAAGTGAAGAGCAAAACATAATCTTGTGCTTATCTCAAAACAACAATAAACATATGCAGAGGAAAAAACTGGAAGAGCTAACAGTGACAATCTTAAGAAATTTGTCATTAACAGATATGTATTGAGCACCTATCCTTGTCAGACTGTTCTAGGGGTGGGGATTCAGAAGTGAGGAGACAGAAACTCTTAAGGAGCTTATAATCTGGAGGGTTAACAGCTAGTAAACAAAAGACATGGTACGACAAGTGGTGATAAGTGCAACGGAAGAAGGGCAGGGAAAGAAAATATGATGTATTGGGGAGTATAATTTTTTCTTAATAGAGTTTTTTAGAGCAGTTTTAGGTTTACAGGAAAATAGAGATGATAGCTCCAGAGAGTTCCTATATACCCTCACTCAATTTCCCCCATTGCTAACATCTAATATTAGTATGGAATATTTGTTACAATTAATGAACCAATAGCAATGCATTATGATTCACTACAGTCCATTGTTTTCCATATTTCCTGAGTTTTTAATCTAATTTCCTTTTTCTGTTTCAGGATCCCACATTACATTCTGTCATCGTGCCTCTTTAGGCTCCTCTTGGCTGTGACAGTTTCTCGGATGGTTCTTGTTTTTGATGACTTTGAGAATTTGGGGGAATTCTGGCCAGGTGCATTGTACAATGGGCCTCTATTGGGGTTCGTCTGATGTTTTTCTCATGGTTAGAGAAAAGGGGGTGTGGATGGGGGAGGAAGGCCACAAGTAAAGTAGTCATCACATCACATCGCATCATGATGACCCACTGCTGGTGTTGGTCACTGGGTCACCTGGCCAAGAGAGTGTTTGTCAGCTTTCTCCACTGTGGCCTGTATACCTCTATGTTAATATAACACCTGTAAAACTTACTATGTACAATTCTGAGCACTTCACAAATATTAGCTCATTTAATCCCCACAACAACCCTGGGCAGTGAACCATGTCCCCTGCCTGACTCGGCCCAGTTAATAAGATTCACATGCAGCTGTCTCGCCTGTGCTTGGCTCTTTCCTCAGCTAAGTGTGAGGGTCCTGGTGCCGGGTGTGTGTGTGAGGCCCTTTCACAGAAGCTGAAACTGAGGCCTGTGCCAGGACACGGGTTTCCGGCCTCCCAGGCCAGCACTCTTCCCGTGGCACAGGCGGCCTCAGGGCCAATGCGCCGAGGCCTGTGTGGTTCTGGCGCTATGCAGTGGGCGCTCCACGCAGAACCGCGGGGAGGTGGGGAGGAGTGGGGGGCTGGCCCCAAACCCGGCAAGTGGAGCAGACTCGACCCAAGAAGCTTGGTCAGCTTCTAAAGAACCCTTTTGCTTTATAGCAGGATTTGCCGGCACACCTGGGGCTCACGGCATGGAAATGCCCCAAGGTGGAGACCGGACTCTCCTCCAGCCAGGTGCTCTCCAGGGTGGCCTCGGGGACAGCAGTACTTCTTCATCCCCTCACCTCTGGGTGCCTGGCCACAGTCATACCTGCTGAGCAACTGAAGGACATATTCCTGAGGGCAGCATCTCTGGCCTGTGGAAGGTGACAGCAGGAGGTCACCGGAGTTCTGGGACAGGAGTGGGGAGGGGGAGAGCTGGAGGGGGGAGGGGAGATGAGGGGATGGGAGAGGAGAGAGGAGGAGGAAGAGAGGAGGTGAGGGAGGACGGGGTGGAGGGGAGCAGAGTGAGGTGAGGGCACAGGAGGTGAGAGCAGGGAGGAGGAGGGGAGGGTCCAGGAGATGAGGAGACAAGGGGAGATCAGGGGAGGCTGGCACCCTGGGCCCCTCCCCGGGGTTCCACCAGCCCTCAGCGGGAGCCCTCCTGGCCTCCTCCCTCTCTCACTCCCCACGTCTAGTCTGACAGCAAATGCACAGAAGCAGACGCCTCTCAGCACCCCGATGGCCTCCGCTTGGGACCAGGCCACTGCTTTCCCTGGTTGTGCCCCTTTAAGAGCCTCCTGCCATGTTTGCCCCCAACAGTCTCTTCTCAGAGCAGCCAGAGCGGGCCTCCTAAAATGAAAAGATCAGGTCACTCTCTGCACACCTCACAGGCTCCCACCCCCTGGAGTGAAAGGCCCACGGCGGCCTGTCCACCTCCCTCCTCCCTCCTCCCTCTCCAGTCCTCCCATGCGGCCTCCTCACGGCTGCCCCCTCCACTCTTCCCCAGGCCGAGCGTGTGCCTGCCTCAGGCCTCTGCACTGCTGTGCCCGCTGCCTGGACCACCTTCCCCCCATTATCGAAGCTCCTCCTCAGGTCTCGGTGCAGATGCCACCTCCTCAGAGAGGCCTTACCCTCCCCCCATCACTCATCACCCCCTTGCTCAGCTTCATTTTTCTTAAGACTAATCACCACTTTACATCTATTTATTTAACTCTCCCCCACTAGAATAAGCTCTATCAGGGCCAAGCCTTTGTTTTTCCCACCAATGTATCCCTGGAGCCCAGAACAACCCCCAGGAATGACCTTCCTGCTAAAGAAAGGAATCTACCAGAACGTCAACGGAGCCCCCCAGTCTGCAGGGCCACCACGTTCTCCCCATTCCCTTCTGGATGGGAAACGCCAGCACACCTTCCTGGTGCCTCTCCTCCCCCACGGCCCTGAGCCCCAGGTCCTTTCAGGCCCGGCTACCCTCTCCTGACCAGCCCCTTCCCCCTGCGGCCCTTGACTCATCAGCTCAGTCCCTCTGAAGGTCTCTGGCCTCTGCTCTTGTCTCACCACAGCCAGTTTCCACAGGGATCCAGGGTGATCGTTCCAGAAAGCACATCTGATCTGCTCACTCCCCTCCTAAACCTTAAATCCTGCAGCGCTCGCTCTTCAGGGTAGTCTGAAGTCCAGGTGTCTGCCCTCTGGCCCCTCTGCTTTCCAGCCTCATCTCCCCGCTCCCACCACCCGCTGCCCAAAGCCCCTCCTCGCTACAGCGCTCTTCTAGCCTGATAGCAATTAGTCGTGTACTTGTCACCCAGGTGTCCTGTTTTGAGTTCTTGGGGTGCACCTAGCTGGAAGGAGGCCTGGGCCTCTGTCCTGAGTCCTGGCTGCATGGCAAGTTGACAGTGAGTTGGGATATTTTTTGGGAGCGGGTGGTTGAAGGAAGTCCTGGGGGGTGCCGAGGCCTCCTGGCCCAACCCTCGGCGCCTCTACTGCTGGCCTGGCCCCAGACCCCAGACTCCAAGAGGAGGGGACCGGGTTTCGCGCTTGGCCTGGGTCTGACCTAGAAGAGGGTCATTAGGAAAGGTCCGTGGACTGTCTGGTTGAATGGTTAACTCTAAATAGTAGCTGCGGGTGAGGATTTTTTTCTTCTTTTCTACATTTCTGTTATTTTCCAATTTTTAAAAATAATGTCCCTCTATTATTACTTAGAATAAAAAACGTAAACTTACCTTGAAAATCATTCTTATTAAAATGTTGATTAAAAAGTAACACCTCCCACCTTGAAAACCTGCTGAGTGAAATAAGCAAGGCATATAAGGACAAATACTGGATTTCCACCTATATGAAAAATCTAGAATAAGCAAATCTGTAAAGGACAGAGTGTAGATCAGAGGTTACCAGGGGGTGGGGGAGGGAATGTGAATTACTGACTAATGGGTACAGAGTTTCTGTTTGGGGGGATGAAAAGATTTTGGTAATGGATGGGGGTGATGGCAGCACAACATTGTGAACATAATTGACACTGCTAAATTGTGTATCTGAAAGTGGTTAAAATGAGAGGTTTTATTTTGTACATGTGTTACAATAATAATTTTAAAAAGCTAACACCTATATCTTCTAAACCTAGACCCACACCCCACATCCCGAAATCCCCGACCGAGGAGCACACCCCACAGAAACACATCTGTATGTTCACAATCGGCAGGAACGAGGGTGTTCATAGCAACAATATTCCCAAGACCAGGGATGGAAACTGCCCCAATGCCCACCACCACCCAAATGGGCAAATAAATCAGGACAGTCACACCCTGGCAAGCTGTAAGCAGTGAGGGTGATTCTTTACACCTGCCCGTGACAGCATGCGCGATCCCACAAACACAGCAGTGAGCAAAAGAAACCAGATGCAAAGCAGCACAGGGTGTATGGCTTCATTTATAGGGGTTAGGGATCAGGAAAGAGGTCACCCTTGGGGTTCACCATACATGGGGATGTTCAGCTGTATACTTTGATTTGTGCAATCTTCTCTATGTGTATATTTAACTCTTAACAAAAAGGTTTAAAGAAAAAAAAGTCACGCCTCCTGGAGAAGATTAGATCCACCTCCCTTTTCTGTCCAAAGGGAGATGGGGAGAAGGCGCCCGGCTCTAGCTGGTGTCCACGGAGCCCCTCACCAGCCGCTGGGGCTCGGGAAGCTCCAGCCTCAGCAATTGTTTCCACAAGCTCAGAGCATCCCTGGGTAAATGCTGCCACCACAGACCCAGCTTCCTCTTTGGGGCTCCATGTGGCTGCCAGGGTCCCTCCAGGCCTCCCTGCCACCGGCCTTGGGCGGTGAGACCCGTCTGGAGAGGGCAGGGCACACTGCCCGGGTCCTTGGGTTACGGTGGGCGGTCCCTCCTCCCTCCAGCCCCTTTGCACAGCAGGGGTCCCCCCGACTTCACTACCGCCCCTTCCAGCAGAGGCCAGGGAGCCCCAGCACCTGCTTCTCTCCACTCGCGGGACAAGGGCAGCGCAGGGAACCGAATGACCTTGCACCCCACCCCCAGAGGTCACATGCTTGGCTCCAGGGATTCAGGTTCCCGGAGTCGGGGAACTGGGAGGGCGAAATCAATCCGTGCGCAGCCGGGGGCGCGAGCGGGGCGAGGGGCGCGGATCCAGCCCGCCACCCCGCGCGGACACTGCCCATGCGGTTATCTATACCCGCGGGTCGCGTCACCTCCTGACCTTCGGCGCGGCCGGCGCCCCGCAGCGGTTGGTTAGCAAATCCTCCCCGCCACCCCTGCGAACAAACACCCCTGTGTGCCGCCCGCGCCGGCCTGGCTGCAGGGCCACTGCAGGAAGCAGGATGTTGACCCGGAGTCTCTCCCTGGGGCTCCTTCGGGCAGACCCGGCCACGTGTGAGCTGGGGGGCGGGGGTGGGGTGCGGTGAGTTTGGGGAAAGGTGCAGGAACTATTCTCTGTTGCCTTACTTCGCAGGTTGAAAGTGTTCTGGTCTGTTCTGGGTGGCAGTTTTATTTGCAATACAGGGTTCCCCAGCCTGGGTCTGCCCAAAGGGGACCCCTCTTCAAAGCCAAGGGGAAAGAGGCAGCCTCAGTAAATGGAGCACACACGGGGGAGGTACCTAGAATCACAAAATACAGACCCACTGGGCCAGGCAGCAGCTCCTTATTCCTGGATGACAGCTGAAGTTCAGAGGGGAAATGACACCCCCAGGGTCATACAGCCATCCCTGGCAGACCCACAGATCCTGGCTGATGGCTTTTCCCAGAGGATCCCAGAGCCCCTGATCATGACAAGGAGGAGCCATTGTAAAAGGAGGCTGGATCTGGGGCTTGTGGGATTGATCAACCCATTCATTTGTTCGTTCACTGAGCACCTACTATGCGCTGAGCATTGGTCTACATAAAAATTCTTGCTTCTGTGGAGTCCAGGGGACACGTCCTGCTGAGGACAGCAGCTGAGGGTCCTGGTGCGGGCCTCTGGCCTTGCCGTGAGCACTTGCTGAGGAAGGTCAAGGCAATGTGAGCCCGTAACATCGCCAGACTGCGAGGGCTTTGGCTTAACAGCGGGTGCCCTCCCCTATGCAACTTAAAATGACCTTGCACCCAGGGACAGGGTAAGAACCTCACTCAGCACCCAATCTTGAAGTCATCCGGGAGGAAACCATGGGACGGGGCCCTGCTGAGGGGTGGTTCCACCCAGGGTAGGGAGGAACTGAGTCAGGGAATTTGGGAAGGGGGACAGTGAGAGAGGGAAGGATTCTGGCTCCTTCCTCCCTTTTTTAACTCATCTTAGACACTTTGAAGCACTTGCAAGGACTATGGCTGTGCGTCTTGAATATCCTCTCACCATCTCTGGGGCCTCAGTTTCCACATATGAGAAATAAAGGGCTGAGATGAGCCATTCCAGCTCCTACTGCCTGTGATCCTTGTCTAGGGACTCAGGGACTCTTCACCCCAAGTCTGGCTTAGCCTGGGCAAGGTCCCCTTGGCCTGATGAAGCCCAAGGAGACGGTCAGGAGTGGCCATGGTGGTGGGTGGCTGGTGTTAGCCAACAGCCCAGGACAGCATGTGATGAACTGCTGTGTACACACGTGTGCCTGTGTGGGTGTGTAGGACAGTGTTTGTAGTTGCATGTGTTGGAGTGTGCCTGTGTGGGTAGATGGCTGTATCTAACATTATGTACACAGGAGGCAGTGTACAGGTATGTGTGCAGGACTATTTATGTGAGGGTGTAAAGGGGATAGTGTGTGTAGCAATGTGTGTGTGGTATGTGTGGGGGAGTGGGGTCACACGTGTGTAGGCCCAGGTATGTATATGCAGGGATGTGCGTGTGTGTGTTAGAGGAGTGTCCTGGTGGCAGGGTCGGCTTGAGGCAGGGAGGAAGGCTGGGAGGGGCCTCTCCCTCACCCTGCAAACCCCTGTCTGCCCACATGGGCAGCCTGTGACCGGCAGGCCCTGACCAGTCAATGAACTCAGGGTCTGGAAGAGTCAGCGGCTTTTCCAACCTGTTTGCCAAATGGGATGTCAGCACAGGGGCAGGGGGAAGGGAGGGGGCAGGCTGGGGAAGATGGCAATGACTTCATGACAACTGGCGGAGCAACTGAGGGGGGTGAGGAAACCTGCCCTAATGGCCCCTGTTCAGGGCAAGGGCTGGGGCTCTGCCCTGGGTGGGGGGTGGCAGCCCAGACAGAGGCTCATGCTTCCTCAGGGCCCCCCAGTTTCCTTTGTGGGGGCTGTGGTTATGCCAGGGCCTCCCGAGAAGGTGGGCAAGGGATCTCCTGTGGGCCAATCACCCTCCAGGGGCTTTCACATGCAGCCCAGTAAGGTAAAGACTCTTATCCCTATTTTTCAGATGGGGAAACTGAGGCTCAGAGAAGCAAAGGATGTGGAGTCAGCTGGACTGCGTGTGGCACTGGAACAGAAACACAGGTCTGTGGGTTTCTCACCTGGGGTGGCGGTGGGGGCCCCTTAAAGACTGCTCATCTGCCAACACCTTGAAGTGTAGGCCTGGGGCCTGCCCCAAATCCTGGGACTTGAGGGACTCCTTCTGGGGGAGGCCCTCCACACAATTCTCTACAACTCGGGGCCGGGTGAGGGTTGGTGGCAGACATCAATAATCATATAGTAGGGCCACCACAAGTAAAGGAAGCCTTTACATTAAATGTCAGACCCTTTCTCTGAGCACAAGCCAGAGACTGGGTCCTATTCCATACTTGGAATACGCCTTGGTCCAGGCCAGGCCTCCCTGAATCATGGATCAGGTTCCTTTGTGGAGTTGGGGTTGTGTGGGGCCGGGGGGCAAGATCACAGACCAGGGGTTGGGTGTGAGCTGTCTTTGCACCCAGAAGCTGAGATCAGCTTTTGAGCTGTTCTTTCTTCAGCCATATACTAGTTTCCCTTAATAATAATAAAAATGATAACCACTCCTGCCAAAGCTTTATAGTTCACCCAAGTACTTTCACAAACATTCTCTCATTTAATCCTCACATAAACCCTGTGATGTCTCCTCATATGCCCATTTTACAGAACAAGAAACTGAAGCCCAGGGAGGGAGGTCCTGGGGCCGGTCTCAGATCACAGGGCCAGGAAGTGCAGACGCCCTGGCATTCATTCCTGGGCCCCTGTCCAGGCCGGGCACCTTCCACAGCCTCAGCCCCTCTCAGAGGAGTGTGGCCGCCACAGGACTCCTCCTGGGGCAGACTCGCAGTGAGGGCTGCAGTGCAGCCGGCAAGGTGCGCGGCCAGACAAAATGGTATCTGCATTCTGGCAGCTGTGAGGAGACTGTTCCTCATCCTGGTCCTGCAAATTCTGGGGGTGGGTTGGGGGATGGGGGAAGATGTAAAGCAGCAAAAAGTGACACCGCCTGAGCGAGTTGGAGATGAAGTTCTGGGAGGGGGAGGGGTGCCAGCTGCCCCTGGCATTGGGCCCAGGCTGTGGAAGGGACCAGCAGTTCCTGGAACACGAGTCCATCGACGGGGTGCCCAGTGCCAGCTGTCGCCATGTTCTCATCTGCCTGCAGCAAAATGAGAAATATGACGACGCAGTGAGGGTTTTCATAAAGCTAGACCTACTCCATCAGAGGCCTGACCTTTTGCCTGAGCGTATACATTTTCAATTTTGTGTGTGTATGTGTGTGGCTAAAAGGACCTTTACTCTGACATTTCTTTTTAAAGTCCTTAACTCTGCAAAACAGAAAGCTGGTGACCGTGTCAGAACCTAAATTTTGTTTTGTTGGAAATCTGAAAGACTGGAGGCCACTGAGCTCACTCCTACTGTGAGTCCCCAGCCTGACCTGACATGGAAAGAGTTGTTTTTTTTAACTGAGGCATGATACCTGAGTAGCAGGAAAACCTGAGGTTAGGGAGTTTGGGGTTCATGCCCAGATTCAGCCCTCACGACCCCAGGGACTAGGGATCCCCAGGAAATCTGAGAAGGAACATTCAAGTAACTGCAAATTCTGAGAAAGGCCTCGGAGCCAATTCTCGGTGCCACACACCCTCAGCCTCTTCTCTGACCTGGAGCCAGGAGGAAATGTTCCCTTAACCCCCCATCTGCCTCCCCAGCAGCTCCCCACCCCCACCCCAAGGCTGGTTCTCAAATAGCCTGACCTGGGGAGGAGATGGCCTGGGTCAGGCTGGCCACCGCCTAAGGAGGCAAGTCGGTAACGTTGCAGCCAAATATAGAGGGACACTGGACACCAGCCGGGGCTCCCGGGCCTGGGGAGCCCCTGTCCTCCCCCACCCCCTCCAGCCCTGCATCCCCAACTGGGGCAGCTGGGAAGCTGGCGCCCGTCCCACCCTCCCCCGACCTCCCCCTCCACTGCCCGCGCCAGAAGACATGTCCCAACAAGCCCTGCAGCCGAGCGGGAGGCTGGCCCGAGGGGCACAGGGCCTGGGCTAGGTGCCAGTGTGGGGACACCTCCTCTATCTGGGGACCTCAACGCACTTTTACAAGCGTAACTTCCCACGGGGCCCTCCCCAAATCAGGAGGCCGAGAAGAACTGGGGTGTCTCCCAGACAGAAGCACTCCTTCCCTCTGTTCTTTCCAGCTTCCTAAGGAGACCAAGGCCATAAACCTGGGTGTGTGGGAGGCTGAGAGGAGGGCAGGAAGCCAGGCCAAACCCCAATAAACTGCTGGTTGAATCAAATCGCAAATAATTAGTCCTGATTGCCAAGGTTGCCTCCACCCTCCACTCCCGGGAATTAAAAGCCAAAGGGCAGTGCTACTGACGCAAATGGCAGGGGAGACACACAGTTTGGAACAGCTGGGATCCTGTTTCCCGGGCTCGGCCACCCAAGGTCGCGGGGCCCGAGCACCCTGGACGTGGCGTCCCCCAGGTTGGGCTCCTAGAGCTGGCTGATCCCAACGTGGACTCAGGGAAGGGGTCTCCGCTCCCTCCTCCTGGTTCTAAGGTCAACGAAACTTGATTCCAGGTTAATCAGAAACTTCCCTGAAATGTCATTGCCAGATGCCTGGGAGACGGCGGGAGGGAGAAGCAACAGCTCAGCATCCTGCAAGCCTTCCTCCCAACCCTGGGAAAGGAGGAAGAAACCTCTACTCTCCCTGCCGGTGGGGGCCTGCCTCCCACCACCCCCTCAGGCACGCCACTGGCAGCGGTGCCAGTCAGTGCACCAGTGGTGACCCCCAGTGGTCAGTGTGAGCCTTGAACTGGGGCCTCGGGCACTGCTGCGACAGACCCAGCGCAGACACTTCTCTCTTGGCAGCCTCAGCCTAGGACCAATAGCTTGGGGAACTCTGGGTGCAAAAGGTTTGGGGATTCGATTTTCCTGGGAGGGTTGTTGGTGTTTGGAGGTATTTTTGTATTTGGTGATTTTTCCTCATGGGATATTGACCTGCATGTCCCACTATTAAATGCAAATCGGCTTCAACATGTCCAAGAATGAACTCATCATCTTCTAGCCCTAAACCTCCTCCTCCTCCTGTCTTCCCTATTTCTATTAATAGCACATAACCCTCCCAGTTCCCCAGGCTCCAAACCTCCAAGTCATCTGGGCTGGGTGCCTGGCCCAGCCCTTCCACCCTCTCCTCAATACTCACCACCACTGCTCCTGTCGCTCTGCCTCTCAACCAAACTACCACCATCCTCAGCAATGCTGCTGGGTCAGACCTGGGCATGTGACCCACCTGGCTGTGCGACCTCGGGCAAGTCACTTAACCTGAGTCTCAGCTTCCTCAGCTGTAAAATGAGGATAAGGGGCATGGCTTGAATTCATAGGGTCAGTGACAGAATGTGCATAAATACCCTGCTGGCCACATAGGAAATGCTCGATCAATGTGAATTTTTAGAGATCATCTAGTCCAACTCTTTCACTTTACAAACAAGGAAACCGAGGTCCAGATAGCTGGAACCAGAGCTGATGGCTGATGTTGAGTTCCAGGTGTCTTCACAAGACAGAGCTGGGGAAGCCCTGGAGTCTTGAAGCTCCTCCACCCGTCATCGGGTTCTAGAACCCAGAACCGAAGGCCTGAGTTCATCAGCCCATCCTCCTCCCTGAAGGGGCAGGTATGCCTGGCTGCATGTTGAGCTTGCACAGCCACAGCTAAGGTTTTCTGGGATGGGGCGACCACAGGTCACGTCTAGCTGGCTGTAAGTCAGGGCAACCCATCTGCACGGTGATGAGTGACGTCCACAGCTTCCTGCCTCAGGGCTGCTGGGCAAGCAGGGGTGTGTGCCACATGTCACATGTCCAAGAAGGGCAGGTGCCTTTTCCCTTAACACATACACCCTCATGTCTCCCTCCCAGCACACACTCACCAGGCCCCTTGTCCCAACGAGACTCTACAATGAGGGCCAGAGGGAGGAGGGCAGGCTAACTCAGTTGCTTCACATACAGCCTGTTTATCCAGTAGGCAGATGTTCTTAACATTCACTCCATGAATGAACAACCCGGGATCCATAAACTCTTTGAAATTGGAGGTGGGAGCCTTGTTCTGGGTAGAGGATTGGAGCTGTCCAAAATTTTCAAAGGGGACTTTTACCCAGAGAGGTAGCAGCAGGAAAAGCAGACAGGTTTTAGAGTCAGACGATTGGGGTTCCAACCTGGGCCTGTCCTGTACTAATCGGGAGTTCTTGGGCATCTGGCATCTAAGACTGTGTTTCTCAAAAGGGGGCCATTTAACCCTGGGCAAAATTTGGAGAAGTTTGGGCAATGCCCAAACATTGGCCAATGTTTGGAGAAATTTTTGGTTGTCACAACTGGGGGAGAAGGGCTCCTAGCATCCAGTGGGTAGAGGCCTGGGATACTGTTAAACGTACCCCAGTGCACAGCACGGGGTGGTCCCCACAAGGAATATTCGGCCCAGAATGTCAATAATGCTGAGGGTGAAAAACCCTGCTCTAAGGGTCACCTGTCAACTGAGGAAACACCTGCCTCACAGCTGCCTTGAGGATTAAGGGAGGTGCTGCTTCTGAAGAACCCGGGACTGAGCCTGGCATGTGATGAATGCCCCATGTGTGCAAGGGACTTTGCCTCATGTGTGCAAGGGACTTTCCTTTTCTAGGGCCTTCCTTGGCCTGGGACTGGCTAGCTGGTGAACAGGGTAGAGTGGGCAGAAAAATTTCACTCCCCTCCGACCTTCAGATTTTTAGTTTTTGAAACGATCTTGGTGTTTCTGTCCTATTCATCCTGGAACAGAGTTTCTAGAGCAGTCCCCTGCTCACTTAACCCTTTAAACAAGGAAAAAACAGGAGCTGGAAGAAGCCCACCTGCTCATCGCATGAATTCTGTTGGAAACTTTGGGAAAGCACTCCGCCTCTGAAGCCTCAATCTTGGTCAGATCAGGTAATACATTCCACCTGACCCCCAAGGCAGAACAAGTCACCTACCTCTTTCACCTGCATTTATGAAGGGGAAAGGAGAGGAGAGGCTGGGAGGCAAAAGTGCTTCCTCCAAGCCCTGCTCAGACAGACCCTTAAAGACCCCCAGGGGAGGGAACAGTTGTTCAGAAGCAGCCCAACACAGAGGCTGGGGGATGGACAGAAAACCTTTCACGGTTGTATAAAGCTGAATCAAGGAGCCAGCAAGCCCTCCCTGCCACTCACCTCAGCCATCGCTTTGTTCTCCTTCAGCCTCAGCAGTTGTAGGGCCAAGTGTCTCCTCCACCAAAATTGTCCCCAAAATAAGTCATCGACTTCTCCTCTGGGATGGGGCTGGTGTGGATTCCCACACCCTGCCCCTCTGGTGCTCTGCCTTCTGGCTTATTCAGCTCAAGCATAAGTGATTATTATATTATTGGAGGACAGTGGACGGGTCAGACCAAATGACAGCGATGGGACCCTGAGACCCTTTGGGTACTGCTCGCTTGTTGAGTCGGGGGGATTAGAGAAACACTCCCTATCCCTGGGTCTCAGTTGAACCCACCTAGGAAGACACCACCGCCTTCCAAACTTCAGGGATGGTGTCAGGCTGGGGAGGGGATGCAGCCTTCTGCATCTGTGTCTCCATAAACCCAGCTGACTACTGACAAGCCCAGACATGCAGCTGTTTCTGAAAAGGAGGCTGCAATGGGGAGGGCAAAGTGCTGGGGAGGCGGGAGGGGAGAACAAAGGACATCAGATTGAGCACAAATAAAAGGGTCTGTGCCCGAATCTCCAGGTAGGAGCTGCCTCCTGCCTCAGGAGTCTTTTCTCTGGGAAAACATTTTTGTCTTTACTGGAAACGTCTTCCTGATATGTGATACCCAACCTACACCTTTTCTATAGCTTAGCTCTGCTGCCCCCAGCCCACCCCCCATGCACTCACCCCAGATACTGTCCCTTCTTAGGGATGCCCAAAGGCCAAAGGCCATCCTTGCCTTCTGCCAATCTTCTCCTGCAGGAGTACCAAAGCTGGGGGAGGGGCGGCCTGGGCCTGGCCTGATGGGCCTCCTGCCGAAGGGTGATGCCATCATAAAAGTTCTGGGCCTAGGCCTTTAAGGAGAGGGGCCAGGAAGCCTGGCTGCTGCTCACCAAATGTTCTTTCCAAAGGCTCTTTCCCTCTGGCTATTCCAACTTCCATCTAGCTTCCCTATCATTCATTGCCCGATGCCACAAACCCGCCATCACTTACTCCCTAACCAAGCTTCTTTCTGGGGCCCTGCCTTTCCTTAGCCAGCTTTATACTGGCTGCTCCCAGATGGTGAAGTTTTGCACAGGTGGCTGGGCAAGCACAGAGCAGCTCAGGATGGCATGTGTGGTGGGAGCTGTCTCCCTGACCCCGGGGCAATGAGGGAAGGAGGTTGTGTTTGGGGCCTGTCAGCTGGGGTCATACCCTCCGGGGCGGGCATGGAGCAGTCCTGAATTCTTTCAGGCACTGAACTCCCCAGGCCTGAGAATGGCAAACACAGCTTTGAGATGCTCCTTTCCCCCACGCCTGTGCCCACTCCTTGTAGAAGGCAGGCCTCATCTTCACTGACCTGGGGCTCACCTATGTTGGGCTCTGGGCCTGCTCGGGGCTCTTGCTACTGATGGTCACAGCCTGACCCGTGGTGGCTACTTGAGCTGCACTTGTGGCCAGGAGGCTCTTGCCAGTCCGCATGTCCCAACCTCTGGTGTAAAGCACCCACACACGGCAGGGGTGTGGATGCTTTACTCCATGTCCCGTGTCAGGCATCTTGGGGGAGAGGGGTTACCACACCGTAGCCCCTTTCTTGGGACCTGCAGATCTGGGTCTCTGCCTGCCCCTTCAAATGTGATGACTTCACACTCTTACCCCTCTCCTAAGAGGATCAAACAGCTTCTTGCAACCAACATTGGTGGTGGGGTGGGGTAGAGGTGACCTCTATTCTTTTTGTCCTAATGTTTAGACTCATGGAGTAGAAAGCTATCCTAGAGCTCGTCTAGTCTGTCATTTTACAGAACAGAAAACTGAGGCCAGAGAAAATGGCAAACCTAGAACTCAAGGCTACACAGAGCAGCTTGAGACAGAGGTCTGAGTTTCCTGGAATGAGGACCAGTGTGTCCATGAGCACTGTGACTCAGCAAACCCCCTCCCAGGGCCAGATGCAGCGGCTGCTGCGTGGGAGAAGAGTGGGGCATGGCCTCCTGAAAGCTGCCATGTGGACATGGAGGTTTATTCCAGTCACATAGATTCTCTGCCCCTAATCCTCACCCCCTCCTTTTTTCCCTCTTCAGCAGCAGTTATAAAATCCAGGAAATAAATGTGGATTGATGGCCTATAAAGGGCTTAGTTAGTGCTGTGACCTGCTGAGTTATGTAACTCCTATTTATTACCAGCCTTGGATGAAGTTCCTATTGAAGCGTTTCGCTAAGCGGATTCTGTGACATTTCCTTTAGCTTTGTTCAGAAGGCAGCAGCAGCAGCAATTCCCCTGCAACTTCCAAGACAAGAAATTAGTGTGGATGTTTTAATGAATTTCTTTCTTTTATCCCTTGGGCCAATATTTCTCTTACCTTTATCCACCCCCACCTGCCTCAACAATGGTCCCAGGCTCTGGACCTTCTGCCCTCCCTTTGGGCCCCTATGAGGCTGCCTCAGTGAAGGCTGAGAAAGTGTTTTTCCCTGCCCTTGGTGAATGAAAGGGGTGAGGAGGCGAACCCAGGGCTATGAGAATCTAGAGGCAGCCTAGTGGAAAGAGCACTGAACTAAGCCAAGAGTTCAAGTCCACCTCTGCTGTTGGGAACAACCACTCTGGGCCTCACCTTGCTTGTTAGTGAAATTTACCTTTTCTGTACATTTGACCCCTGGTAAGCAACCTTCTTGGCCTGGCCTGCCTTACTGGGATGGGAAGCCTAGTGGAGGAGGAAGGGGAGGGATGAGGAGCTGGTGGCCTTTGGGGTGCTAAAATGTTGAAGACTGATACCAACCTGGTGCCACCTTGTGTTCAAAAGGGAGCAGCACCCAGCCTCTCCTGAGTAAGGCAGATTGTGAAACAAGTTCATTTCCCCTTCCCTAGGCAACCCCACCCCTTAATTTCCTGCTCAGGGACGGGGAGGGGGGGGGGTGTTGGAAAGCCAGGATCCCTTGCAGTTAAAGCTTTACCTCTCAGCCCTTCTCTTCTTTCCCAAGTGATGCCAAAGGGGTCTAGGGAGAAGCTCTCAGACAGCTTAGAGGCTATCTTAAAGTGGATTCTTGGATAACCCTCCCAGAGTTCAAGAAGGAAAAGATGGATACTGGAGGGAGGAGGAGAAGACATTTCCCCGGGCTCCAGAGAATGCAACAATGTCTCTCTTCCTAAATAAGATATATTCCTCCCATCCATGGAAGGGATTCCTTAATGCCACGGCAGCAAATGGTTCATCAAACAAAGCAGTTTGTACCAAGTGGTTCAAGTTCCATACAACCCAAACTACTAGAGGCCAATTCTCTAATAACTTCTGTTGGGTTAGTGGCAGGGGAGAGGCTAGGACCTAGGATTTTTTTTTTATCATGGTTTTTGAGATGCTGACTTCTGGCTTACATCATATCACACCAGAGGGGTCTTTGAAAAGAAGGGCCATCAACTTGAAGCTCCAGAAACATGGCCTTTATATGAGGTGGGATGATCTGACAAACCTCAGCTGGGTGAAGCCCAGGACTGGGTCTCTAAACCAGCCCCAAGGCCTACTTAGAGACATCTCCCAGTTTCTGCCCATCTCTAATCAGGGTCCTCTAGGAAGGACAAATGCTTGATATAGTTCTGTGAATCAATACTGGACTCTTTTCCAGTAAACAACACTTCAAACCTCTACTTCCAGTCCCTTACTAACAGCCACAGGTAGACTCTCCAAGGTAGAAATGGTAAATGGCCTACATAATAAAAGCATGCTTCCACAGAAGCAGGAGGAGGCCAAAAGGCAAAACAGTAGAAAACCCAACCGTGGATTTGGAACCCCCTGTCACTTGTCTGCGGCTCGCTAAAAGTAGGGGCAAGTAAGCTTGATGAGAAAGGACAATAGAAGAAATCGAGGCCTCAGTGGGGAAGGATACAAGTATTTGTTAACTGTTGAATAGTACTTTATCTCATTTAAACTTTCCAACAATACTATGACTGAGATAGCATTATTATAATAATATTGATGAGGAAACTGGAGTTTTTGAGAGATGACTCCATTCTCTTTGGGCATCTCTGCATCAAGGTAACCTACAAAAATCTTAACAGATGGACGTTTGCATTCTTGCTTGGGAAAGGGAGTAATGCTAAGCTTTTTAATCATATACAAAGTATATAACCCTCCTTGCCACCATTCTACACAAAGTTATGCAGGGCAGGGTGGAGCAACTAAGAGAGGCAGTCCCTAAGAAGTCCGAGAGATCCAAAGTACTTCTGTTTCCTAACACAGTTCTTTAGGATAGGCAAGGTCTGGAGTGCTGATAAATCGACTGAAAATAAGAATATTCTGCATTAACTAGATATTGCAGACAGTATTTCTGTTCTTTTCATCACATTACAAAAAGCCAACATAGATACAATACCAATATCATTTGTTCAATACTACTTCCAAGGTACAGCTGTAATACTTGATTATACGTCATTTCCATATCTACTGTACTCTACCAGTCTAATCTTCTTGAGGGTAGGAACTGTGTCTTACCCATCTTCAAATGCCTAACACCTGGGAGCCAGAAGTCTGCTGTTGGTGCCTGCTGGAGGACAGGTGGTTTGCTGATTGCTATCACATGCACAACTATATTTAGTCTCACAAAGACCTTCTCTTTTTACAGTAAGGAAACTGGGGAGTTATGTGACTAGTAAAGGGTCACAAAATTAGGAAAAGATCTACCTAGGATTCAAATCCAGGTCCCCTGACTTGGGATCCAGTACTTTCCCGTACATACTAGCAGTATCCTCTAGTGTTGCATTAACCTGGTCATACCATCCAACTATGAATGAAGGATAAAACTTCAAAGGGTTGCTCTGTGGATCACGTGAATTTATGGGGTAAATCCTTTGGAAAAAAGAAATGTTATGCAAATGCAAGCTAGTCATGGTAAAAACTGAAGAATTATGGGTTTTGTTTTTCTTTTTCATGTAAATTCATGAGAAAGGAGCTTTGCCAAGTGAATACAGGTTAATGGAAGATGAAATATTCCTGTTAAGCTTTTAATGGAGTATTAAGGTCAAAGTACCCCAAACTTCAATTATCCAAGAACCAAAATAGAACAAGTACTAGGTTGAGCCTGCTGGAGAGTCACTAAGAATGAATGAAGCTTTGTCTTTCTGGACAGACGTTGGTGGATCCAGCTGGGGTGCTCCTGAGTTCTTTTTAAGCAGATGTTCCAAATAAGAGGATCAGAATCACCTGGGCAACTGTTTTTCCAAATACACTAGTAGAGGCTAATATTCCTGAGGTGAGAAGAATAAAATTGTATTCTGGAAGAAGCTCTCAGTGTGATTCCAGCCATACCTCCCTCTCCTGGCCTGGTTGAGAACTGCAGCTTTTAAGTGAAGTTGCTGATCCTGGGGAAGGAGCTGTAACTGAGGTGGGGCTTGTCTGTCCTTTTCTCCTTGAGCCTTCGTCTGTGGGTAGAAGTCAGTGTTACGCTTGTACATGGCTAAAAGAAGGAGTTGAATATCTGGCTCCTTTTGTGCAATGTTGTTCTGATAAACCGGTAAGTAATCAAATCCCACCCACCAGATACCTACCTGGATGTCTGAAAAGGGAAACTTGCTCTGGGCCTCAAGGGGGATTGGGCAACCCTGGACCTGTAATCAGGTGTGGTTCTTGTCTGTGTAGCCAACAAACCAAGGCAAATTAAGAACCGGGGTCACAACCTAGAGAGATTTAGAGCTAGGATTTTTTTTTTTTTTTTAGATAAATCAACTAAACTATCCTCCTTTAACACAGGAGAGAACTAAGATCCAAAACTGTATCCCTCAACCTAAGCTATATACCACACTTACCTAAGACACTTTACAGATGCCCAGGTCCAGACCTGAAAGAGAGTGTGGGGTGGAGTTTTATGCCTTGTAGATGATTCTAGGGTGCTATGTTAAAGTGACTTGCCCAGGGTCGCCATAGGGGCAGAACCTGGACAGAACCCCAGGTCTGTAGCCTTCTTTCCACTATACCACTATGTCTCTCTAAAGAAAATGAGTTTAGGACTAAATTGCATTACAATTAAATGTAATACATGATACTGGATGGGATCTAAGAATGGAGCAGAAAAGGCTCAAAGGGACATTACTGGGACACAAGAAAAAACTGGAACATAGATTGTAAGCTTGATATCAAGGTTAAAATTCTCAAACTCGATAAATGCACTTGGGTGTCTATGTAAGTGAATATCCTTGTTTGTAAGAAACGTACATGGAAGTATTATGTGTTCAAGGAGTATGATGTGAGTAGCCTGCTCTTAAGTATTCAGAAAATAGATAAAAAAACTAAATTGTGTTAATATGACCTAATATTTAAGACAATTCTGAGAAAACCCTTTGATATGGCTTCCATGACGAACTGGCAGCCTCCCAAAAATTAAATCCATGGCTTTTTGTGACTTTCATGATTACACTGAACAAGAGAGGCCTGGGGGTGGGGGTGGGGAGCGGGTTGCATAGGAAGAACTTGAGAACTTAAGCACTCTTGCTCTACCCAGCTTTGAAAGAGAGTTCTACCACTAGATGGGACTGCATGCTACAGTTCCAGTTATGAGGACAGTTCTCCTGTCCTGTTCCCCTCCCCAAAATCAATGTTTGCTGCCCTCCTCTGCTACTCTTGCCTCTTACTAGGGACAATTAGATCAGGAAGATGACTGAATGGGCTCAAAAGAAACAGTTTCCAAAACAATGACTTGGCAGGCCCCAGAGGACTAAGGGGCAGTTGGGTCCTGTAAAGAATAGGGAATGAGCCAGGCTATTAATTACATTCTAGATTATCCAACCAGACTGGACAGATGACTGTGCCTTCATCTAGTGAGCTGTGCCACTAATATGCCAACCAGGGCTCCTTTTACTATCCTATTAGAATCCCTTATTTCTTGTAGATGTAAACAGTATACACTGCCTTAGACTACATACCACTGCAGTGAATATGGTGGTTTCATAACATGCTACTTTATGATTAGTTTTGTAATCACCCTTCCCTTCAGGGTCTTTTCCAAGTAGATCTCAAATAAACAGAACATATTATTAAAAGCCATATTACAACCTGCCTATTATTATGGAGTAATCTGGCAAATGCTACGCCTTAGTATCATGTGTGGATTGTGACTCAGAGCTCCCACATTTCCAGAAAGCCCAATTGTCTCATCTGAACATGTGAGCCAAGCAAACATATTTTTCATGAGTATTCCCTACTGTATCTTCAGCTAGTGCCAAATGGCGACAGTCCTGACCCTAGAAATGACGTGTTTGATGGGGGAGAGTATTTGACTTTCAAATAAAAAGCAAGATCAGGCCCCAGTAAAAAAGGCAAAAACAAAACAAAACACATTCAACCTCACACATGTTTCATATACATATTTATATATATTTCATGTACAAAGTTACATTCCGAACCCCAGGGATTCCATAATAGAAATAAATACTGAAATAACTACATTGCTAAATGAGCTTTTTGCTCATAGAAATGAAGCCTCGGCCTCTAATAGACAGCAAGTGGGACACTCTAGTACCCATTTTTCAGATTATAGAGGCAAGTAAAATTTTGGATAAAATGTCTAGGACAAAAAACAAATTTAAAACATAAAATGGTTAAAATATATTCAAATATTGAGAAATGTATGACAAAATTAATAATAAAATACTTAATTTTTTAAGGGAAAGAAAAAGACATTTAGTGTTACAGTATAGCATAACCCTGTTAGAAAAGCATTTATGATTTCCACATTTAATACTCTCTTCTCTTCTCTTCCCATATTACACACTAGAACCAAACGAGTCCCTTTCTCAACATGATCAATTTAGAGTCCTAAATTTGGTTGAGTCCTTTGGTAACAGTCATAATACTTACAAGGAAATAAGTATTCAGTTCCACAGCAGTTGCAGGACACACATTCTTCAGAACATTTTAATATTATGAGACGATTTTTTTTTGTTTTGTTTTGTTACTAAGGCAGCCCAGGTTAAAGGGTCTATCCCCAAATGTAGGAAGAATTTTACAAGGAATGAATAAAACGGCAGCTGAGAGAATGCATTTTAACCTTTTCTATGCAAATGCACTTAATCTGAAAAGTTATGTGCTGCTTATTTTGTGCTCAAAATGTTTTACACTCTCATGCTGTAGCGATTAAGAGATCCATTCCTATTTTAAAAATTTAGATCCACATGAGTTAGAGAAAAAACACTTTCAAAATTGAGCTCTTAGAGAATATTATCCCTTTGCCTCACAGGGATTTTAACCTACATTTAATAGTAAGTGTTAGGTTGATACATATGATATTGCCATTTTTGTAGATTGGCAATGGTCAAATATCGGCAATTTCATATAGTTCAGCCTTATATATACCTCAAATGTAACAAAATGAGAATTCTCAGGCATCCCCTGAGATTCCAATTGGACTAAACTTTTTTACACAGAGACCAATCCAAGTTACTCAAGCCTCTTCTCTGCCCCTGACACAGTAGCTGCAGGCAGCTTTACACCCCTTTGCTTTGCTGCTTGCAAGAAGCTTACCACCATTTTGGCATTTTCTCCCAAAGGCTATCACCTTGACAAAGGTGAACATTGTAAGAATATAAATCTATTATTTGGGGAAAGGGAAGGGAAGCAATCCATAGAAAATAGTTAACTGAAATTACAAACACAAGTAGAGGCTCTTAAAACAAAACTGTACAGGCATTTTTATCCGCTCTCTGGTCCCCGAAGCTAATTAATAGGGCCACAGATAATCCGACGTCTTTAGATAAAATAACTACACATCTATATTCCTTAAGTTAAAGCCAGTAAGTTTAAAAAGAGCAATTACAACCACTGTAACATGTTTGCATTTTTCACTTTTAAGTCCTGCTTTCCTAAATTACATTCAGTCATATAAACATGTTAAAAGCTAAACACTAGCAACTGGGTCTGATTCTGGGATGCTTCCTTCTTGGGACTAAAATTCCCAAACACTTTGGTGTCTCTCTCATTTATTGCCAATAAATGTTCAATGATGCTTTTTTTACGTACTGCCAAAAATGGCTCTGGTTTAAAATAAAATATAAACATTGCAGACAAGCTATGAGAAAGTGGCCTAAATTTTGGTGCCCCAAAGAAAAATGGCTAGGTAGCTCAGGCAAAAATTATCCTATTAATAAAGCTTTTACCAAAAGCTTTTTTTTTAATTTAATTTTATTTTTTTTTATTTCTAGCCATCTAAAGTGGCCACAATTTTATTGTGTACACAAGGTACTTAAAGACACATGTGGCCAAACGGATCCAAAGGCCCACTATGGCTCATTAAATCTCATGTATCTTATAAATATAGCCTAATCATGTATATGCATAAAAGTCACTGATGCACATTTTTACAAATATCTTTTCATGATAGTCCAGAAAAAAAAAATCCCTGGTATTTAAGAATGCTTAGATAATTTGAGACCTATGTTTGCTTTCCTTTCCTTGAAGGAGTCCTTCCGATGATTGGTGGGCCTTTATTCTTTAGGTTTACATTTAAAAAATGGCACTTAAATTTATATTTAGCTTTGCTTAAAGTAATGAATGAGAAATAGTAAATCACTCATTTTCAAGAAGCTAGAGAGGGAAAAATTGCAGCATCATGGTTTTAAAAACATATTAAAACAAGAAAATCAGTTAAAACCAGACTCTAATCTTTTTTTTTTTTTTTTTTTAATGGACATTGTGAGTAAAAAGATGTAATGTCAACCTTTACTTTATGCTATCTTAGTTTTGTCATTCTCCCTACAGAATTTTCCCCTCTGAAGAGGGCATTTTAATCTCAAAAGGGTGCAAAAGCTTAAATGAGTTTACATACAAAATAACAAGTGCTACTTTTTCTGTAGTTTTGTACAAAACAAGAGAAAATATCTTTTCTAATCAAATCCCTTTCGTTTGGTTAGGCCACATTCCATCACTTGACTACAGACTTATTCTTATTAATAGGTAAGAGGAGTCCAGGAACACTTAGTGAACAGATAATTTTTACATGGAGAAAAACTCAACCAACCACCATCATCCTCTGGTACACAGAATACAAAACACAGTTTCCTTTTAAAAACCCTCCCAATGTTCAAGAGTATCTTCTGAACATTATAAATAATAGACTTTCCAGACACGTCAGTATGAAAGTGAATGAGACTAGTCTCCCTGCCAAAATCTGGAATATTCAGAGAAGCAGACCTCATAAACTTCAGAATTCTAGTAAGTCAGAAACAGGAAACTTTTATTTAAATAGCATAGTCTTAATTTCTTTAATATAAAACCCCCCAAAATCTGATGAAAACAAAGTTTTATATATCATATAAACAAGATTTTTCAGATTTGAAAGTGAAAGTTAAAGTAATTTACAGTTAGTTTTTAGCCCTCTTGGGACATTTAGATAAATCCTGATAACCCATCTGATAATATTTTATGACAATTTTATAATACATTGGGGAAAACTATTTTATGTAATGGTACAGTTTAATTTATCGAGTGTTTTTCATTAATTCCATTATTAGTGACAGCTAAAAAGTGACCCCATCAAACAAAGTGAGTGACAGACTGTGGCAGAGTAAACCACACCACATCTGGGTTGCTTTCTATAGTTCACCAGTTTGCAGAAAGGAAACATTCTTTGATTTGTTCATAATATACTGAAATTGCCTATAACACTGTTGCAGTAAAACAGCTAGTTCTTGTATTGTTATGGTAGGACAGATTTTGTAATATAAAGTTAATAGGAAAAAAATGCTCACACATTATGTGGTGAAACTTACTTGACAAAAAGAGCATTAAATAAAGGGGAAAGGGGGGAAATAAACCATGCAGAAGAGATGGTTTCCCCATCTCCACTCCTTTCCTATGGGCTCAATCACTGCCATACATCACTTGCCACACTATCAGGTGACTCCTTTCTGCTTTGGCGACAGAAGGTTCAAGTGGAAGATCCTCTCCAAGAAGTTCTGATTCTCCACCTTCATCACCTGATGGATGACAAGATGATTCAAGTTAAGATGAGCAAGGAAAATACAGGCCATCATCAACAGTGCTAATGGTTAGTCCATGAATAGGATGCAAAGAACTTATCTGACTACCATTACAGAAAACACAGCAAGTCCATTACAGAAAACACAGCAAGTGAAATGTCATGGGTCAGAGTCTTCACCCAAGCCACTATCTAACTTCTGAAAAGGTAAATTCATTTTTCAGACATTTGTAAAAATGACTTCACCATACTATGTTAGAAACTCATCCCAATATATCTGCATTCTGACATTAATAAAAATGCGAAGCTTAAGAAGACAAAGTTGTCCAATTCGGTGCTCATTCAAAGTGGACTGAGTTTACTCTTGTTTATTTCAAACTAAGAATTGAGACTAGACAGTGCTATAAGTGAGCAAGCATAGGTAGGTACAGAGCACACTAAACCCAAACAACTCCTACTATTACCAGTATGGAAGCAAAGTTCTCCAATTGAAGATAACTGAGAGAAGTATATGGAAATTGAAGTTGTCTCCCTGGAGCACTATGAGATTGCAAAATCATCACCTAATATAGTAGGTTTTTCTTCCAATGATTTTCAAGCTTAGGATAAGTTATGAATTAACATTGTGGTGGAGATGAAGAAATGAAGAGGCTGAGGTAATAGGCAAGATGTTCTGAGAAGTAGCCAAGTGAATTTGATAAATGAGGTCCTGATCAAAGTCACTAGCTTCCAAGGAATTGCAGGTTTTACTATATTCCTCTCTACAAGCTTGCATCAGTTAGTTTTGTTACATAGCAGGGTTATTCTGGCACAACCCAGTGACAATTCATCTAGTGGAATGGGTTCTTCAGCAGAATCTTAAAAAACTTGTACACCAAGGGACAAAGATATGCCACTGATCTACTGGAATTTTGTAATGTGCCCTGCCTGAACTTCAACTAGACAAAAGAAAATATCAAGACTGTCAACTAGAAACAGCAGAAGAGAAAAAAACCTAAATATTTGCATTTTTCTCTAAAGGTCAAACTCTCCCTTAACCACCCCCTAGTGGTCGTTTCACAGCCATGTCAAACTGTGGAGAGGAGCACGCATTAAAAGTTTCAGGACAAATTTAATTTCCGAAGGAAGTGCAATTGGGTGGTAATAGAATGCAAAAAAGTTAAGTTCGGCTCTTAAATTTAAAGTATAATGATAATAACAAATTAATTGGCTGAGACAAAAGATTGTTGGCATCTGTTTTCTGAGTTGTTTTGAAGATTTGATTTTAATAAAAAACTCTCCTGTCTCCTAGGGTCTCAACATCTATGATTTAAGTTAAACCATTAAAAATAGGGGACTCTTGTGATCAATTTCTGAATGCTAAAAATATTACAGAAAATGAAAAAGAAAATGGAACAAAAAAGAGATCAAATTCTATTGGAAAAAAAAAAAAAAGAACATTCATTATTAAAATTCATCTATGCTTAAAGAGGAGTCTATTTTTCAGGCTGCGTTACAGATACAGCCAAACCTGGTTAAGCAATTTTTATGCTGTTTTTAGGATCCACAATGGAAGGAATTTTTAGTGGAAATGGAAAACCATATAGATTTTATTACTCTTTATTATGGTTCCAGCTGCCATACTAAACTCTAAGACAAAGCTCCAAGAGTTATCCCCGCCAAGTGGAATCCTTAGAATTCCTTCCTATAAAGAAATTATGCACCCATAGTCAATTATTTAAAACACTTTGAAATGACTCCCTTCCTAACTTTACCAGAATAAATTTCAAACCTTAACATTAATACCCTTCTCCCCCATTAAAAATGTGCCAATAAACCTTAGTAGCAGATACTCATGTGGCACATTGTCATTTATGTGACCCTAAATTTTATACTCTATTCTTACAGAATTCATACCTAAATCAAGTATTTGTCACCAGTCTAAATTATTTATTCTCTAAAACCAGTTAGTGCTGTCTGTTTAGGAACTTTTCGAATCACTGCTGAGATTTGAGGATAGTTCAAGGGATTCCTTTAGCAAATAAATTTACATTGCATAGTGCTTTACAGTTTGCAAAGCACTACATCTTCACAAACGTCAACTCTCTCTGTTTTCTTCCTACCTCTCTGACCATTCCTTCTTATATACGTTCATAAGCTATGATGACCTTATAAATGGAGTACTAATTCATGGTTCTACCCCGAAACCTCTTCCTTTAGCCACTACATACTCTCCTTGAGTGAACTCAAATGCTCGTGGCTTTTACTACTACTACATGCCAACTGCTCCCAAATCCCTTCCTCCTGAGATATAAAACCCTTACACCTCAAAGCCCAGTGGATATCTTTCACCTAGATTACTCCCATACTCTTCAAAGTCAACATGTACAATGGAGAACTCCTCTTTCCTTCCCTCCAGATCTACTTGTTCTGTTCTTGTAGTCCTTATCTCTGGAAGAATGGTCATCCAGAACTTGGGAATCATCCTAGATCACTCCCATTTCCCTACATCCTGTTTGTTACCAATTCATTTCTTACCTTTTCCCACAGTTACTGTCTTACTCAGGTACTCATTTTCTCCTAAATCATCTCTAGTATTGTACTTCCAATCCATCTTCCACATAAATCTAACCACATTGTTCCTTTAGTTAAAGTTCTTCAATAGTTCTCATTTGCTTGGAGGATAAGGTACAAACTCCTTAATTTGGTATATGAAAAACTTCCATAACCTAGCCCCTTTCTCCCTTTCTAAAGTTAACTCTAGTCAAATTTGTAATTTCTCTACCCAGGCTCCAGTTATTTGAAAATACTTTTTCTTGATATAAGAGTTTCCCAGCCCTCCCCACCCAATTCTCTAGACTAACACTGTTCAGTCACCCCAAGCATCATTTCTTGACTTCCTTCTCTCTCTCTCTCTTCTGGGAAGAACTGACTCCCCCCCCCCCCCACCAGAGCATCCATAGACCTCTAATCTATTAACATATCTTTATTTCTGCACTGTTCTACAAACTACTGGAGGGAGGCTTTGACTTGTCTCTATAATTCAGTCTTAAGGATACCAGGCACATAGTAGAAGCTCAATCAATGTTTTTAAGGTGAGAAAATGAACAAATGAAATCAATTTTGATACAAGCAAACACTTTGTGAAGTATGTTTATTTTCTTCATTTTTCAGCTCTGGAAGGTTGAATGATTTGCTCCAGCCTTTCTGCCTCCAAACTTTATTTCCTTCACATACAGCTCAACACATGGCTACATGCTGCTATCCTCTAATGCTCCTTCAAACTAACATACTTGGGGATAAAAAAGAAATGCAAGTCTTTTCCCAAGAAAATCTTCTTAGAAATCACTCATCAGAGTAGTTTCTTGTTTATTATGAGTGAAAATTCAAGTGCCAGAAGACAGTGGAAACTGAGCTTACCCATCCGGAAGTCAATGTAGCCCTCTCCTCCACTGATGACAAGCATAGACTTCAAGGGCGTCTGGCTACCAGGTTCCTGTGTAGATGGCCCTGCTTTGTCACCTGTTAGATCTGTGCCACTACTGCCACTTTGTGGACTGATGACCTGACCTATTTCATATAGAAACAAAAACGAATTATTACAGATCACAGATGGAGGTGGGGGAGACTGTCTTTTTATTTCAGAATATTTTGAGAGAGTTGAACAAAAGAGGGAAGTATATTCTAAGGCACAACTGAAGTACTGGGGATGCTAGAAGCCTCTGCATGATCAGAAAACATGTATACGAAGGTCCTAAGAGGCCAATTTGAAAATCTAGGTAAAGCAATTTTTTTTACCAAAGCAGGAACAGGTTCCAAATCCAGTGTGAGGTATGTGTACGGCAAGGCTGGTCTTAGCAGCCTACTTCACACTATTATATTCTACATCATTTGATCTGAAGGATAGTGGAAAGGTCTCTTCCCGCAAAGGATAAGTGCATATTTGTGTAGGAGACTAAGCGAAATCTTTTACTTAAACCTTATAGCTTTGGATATTCATACTTAACATTCAAATTGATTTTAAATCCATGGTTTTCCTCTTGCATTTAAGAAAAGCACATCTTTTTTTTCAATTTAGATTATGCAAATAAAATTACTGACAAATGTACCATTTGCTCCCAAGTTTAAATAGTAGAAAGACAGAAACCTTTAAAAATGATTCACACTATCATCTCTAAAGCATTCCTATTACAAAGCTTTGACTGTGAAGTGTATATTTATTTCTTGCCAGAATCTGCCGTCGTTTCGTCAAACTACATAGCCAATGCCTCCAGGAGATAGCAGGATACATTCATATGATGTGATGCATTTTAAAAAATTAATTTATGCTCAAAGTGAAAAGGACAGTTTGATATATCACCACAGTGCTTCATCTGTGCATGACTCAATACATTGGAAGAAATGGAGCCTGCTACAGGTAACTTCTATTAGATTAATTAGTGCTGTCACAGAAGAGAGAACATAATGGTATCATAATGAAGCCAACCTGAATGGTTTAATCAATATGGCCAACTGGCCTCACAACAGAAAACTGCTGCTGCCAGTTCCATGTCTAGATTTATACCCAACAGAAAAGTCTTGCAACATATGCAAGAAAGCCCACTGCACTACTGTTTTTAATAGTGAAAAGAAAGATGGAAAAAACCTATAATAGGGGAATGAATAAAATGTAGCACATTTATTTGAACATTAGAATACCATGGTTAAATGAGTGAAGTATACTTCTATGTTCAAACATTAGTAAATCTCAAAAAAATAGGAAGCTGCAGAAGAATACATATGCAACATAACACTTAAGTTTCAAAAACAAAAAATACTTTGTATTGTACAGCATTATATTCAAATGTAGTAAAAATTCATGTCAACTCCAGGATGGTAGTTGCTGGTGGAGAGGGAAAAGGGAAGGGACTAGGATTAGAGAGGGATATGAAGGGAACTCTGTAATGTTTTATTTATTTAAAAAGGAAAACAAAGAAAATACTGTTACCAATAATACCACCTCCACGCATTTATCCTAAGGTAATAACTATATAGATATAAAAGATGTACAAGAAGTTCATTCCCGTGTTACAAATACTGAATAACTGGTTAGAATTCTTTGTGCCCGCTCCTCCGCTTTGTACAGTTAATCTTTTAAGCTTTGGAACACCTTTGGGAAATTGAGACATTATCATATTCAAAGTCATACTACAGCTAGTTGGTATGGTAAAGCCAGATTTGAAATTTGTCTAACTCCTAAGCTTGCCTTTCACAAGAAAGAGAATTCAAAACATGGACCCTGCTTACAAATGGTCAGTAACATCCTTTTAGTATTCTCAGTGGACACCACCACTATCACCTTTCATTTGGATGGTTCCTTACAGTTCCCAAAGCACTTTCATTGATTTTTTACAACAAATGAAGTAGGGAGAGCAGGTATTAATAGGTCCACCCAGGAAGGGAGGAAAAGAGTCTCAGGAGGTTAAGGGACTGGCTCAAGAAAACAAGACAGTGAGTAGCAGAGGCAGAGGGCCCAGACCCCAGGCTCCTTGCCTACTGTTCTTCACCACAATACTGCTAAAGGTACCAGAATGCATTCTCCATCTCTTCCTGCAAGTGGCCTTGATGATATGGACTTCTACCAATTTCCTTTATTAGGCCAAGACCAATTTAAGTATTCTGCTGTGACAAGATGATACCATTGCTTTTCAAAGGTAAGCAAGCCTTTTAAATAAATATCAAGTCATTTATTCTGTGGTAGGGAGAGTGGGGGGAAGATTCCAAAATAACTGCATTCCAATATTCTTATGGCACTTTATTCATACCTCCAGTATAGAACTACCTTCATATATCATATTAGAAATCTTTCTAATCTATTACTTAGCATAGACTAGGTAAACTATAGAGGAACCAAGGGAGAATGGAAGAATGGCAAATACATGGAACTTCTCAACAGAACAATCTAACTTACCTGGGACTGCCACAAAGAACTTCACAGCATCCCTGTGCCCATGGAAGCAGAGCTGTGCATGTGCCATTGAACAATAGGGTATAAATGTCCCTGGAGTCACTTTATCACTGTTTTCATCACCATATACGCGGATTACACTTCCAGGACGATTTCCTGGTGCTCCTGAGGTTTTATTTGCTGCAACAGAAAAACCAAATTCAAGATATTTTCCCCTAGAAACAGGAATGATGCAAGAGGTTACTGGTTAATCCTATGATATAATCTAAAAGCTACAGCCAGTTGAGATAAATAAAACAAACAGAAATGCCAATTCAAGACAAGCTGGAAAAAAAAGAGATATAGCATGCTAGTTATTTTTAAGTATCTCAATATATGGAGTAGGGGATTTTGCCAGTCTGGCAATAACTAAGTACATCTATTAAATTTTTAAAAATCATTTTAGTTAACAAAAGAGGCAGACTTGAATCTTAGGTATGTCTCTTTTGTTTTCTTTTTAATTTCTATTTTAGAAAATTTAAGCAATCAGAGTCTAAAGTAGATGGTATATTTTTTAAATAAACTCTTTTTAAAAATGGTTTATCTCCTACTTTATTCTCCCTCTGGTAAGAATATTTTCCTCAAGTGGGGTGGAAAAAAGCTGTGCTTAAAAGAATCCAGCCACTACAATAGAGTAGTTTTTATTTAATTAGACTGATGGCTTGTTGGTTATTTTAGAAGGACCAGACTCACAAAACATCCCCATTCCATGGGCTATTAAGTGAATGAAAGAAACATGATTAGAACAAGAGTAAACAATGTAGATTAATGACAGTTTTAAGAAATGTTTCATGTTTTTATTGGAAAGAAAGTCTGAAGGAAAGTTCAGCTGCAACAAAAGATGATAAATAGACTAAGCTGCTGAGCAGTTTGGTGGCCATGTAACAAACATTAAAAAACAAAAAACAAAAAACCTGCTGCAATGCAGTGACTGCAAGGGGATGACATTTAGGAACATTCAAGAGAGTATTCTAGAGAAGTGGGAACAGCCTCACAGTGGCTATTAGAAGCCTGGAAGAAGAGTTTGGTTCAGGATCTGCACTTACCCCTCAGCCCCAGTAAACGTCCCTGGTGGAGGATTACGGCTAAAGTGAGAAAGGAGGAAAGGGGACATGGAGAGGTGCATGACAGGGAGGAGAAGAATTACTATGAGCCACCACTCTCAGCGTCTTCTATCTGGCAACTTGGAGCTCAAAGGTCATAACTAAAGTAACAAAATCCAACTTGGCATAAAACCAAGTAACACAAAAAGTGCTTACCAAAGCCTCTATAGAGTCTCTCTGCTCAAAAGGGACAATTAAATTCATCATTTACAATGATTTTGGTTTTCTTAATTATAAAGCTATTTTAGTGAATCTGAATCAAACCACTAAGGATTTAATGTGGGGCATTCCTAAATGCTAATATTTACCTTTTATTTCTCTCTCTCTTTTTTTTTCCTTTAAGAAAACCTTTTCATTTAACTGTGCTAAAATGGAAGTTTCTATAAAGAATTGCCACCAGCTCCAGGGATCCCAGAATCTCTTAGGATATAAGGACTGGTTTAAACATATAGATTTACAAGTAATTGCAGAAAAGACAGTTGGTATTAAGAACTTGGGTTCTTTAAAGGCTCCCTTCTGATATACCTTCCAGTCTTTCTCTCTCCCTTTCCCCTGAAAATAAGTACGGTGATTTTGAGGTGTGTGTTTGTTAACTTATTTTATGGACCTATAGCACTTATTTTCAAACCATTCCCTGCCCATGAATTTTGCAAAACAAAAACACTTATTTAATGGATGATCAATGTAATGGAACATAAAGTGATAAACATACAAAGCACATTTGTTCACAAAAATAATAAATCACATTCTTTTCAAATAGAGCATAGAGGGCTTGTCTTTTGTATAAGGAAGGGCTTGCTGACCTCAAGAAACTTCTCCCTTAATTTTTTTTTTAAACCTCAAATAAGCCAAATAGAATGTCCTAAACAGTCTACCAGGGAGATATGAAAAACTAGGATAAATGTCAGGTAGTATCTCCAGACACTGATGTAATAAAATTTAAAGAAAAATGGACTTTGGCCTTTTTTATTTCAAGGATGGATGAAATAGGACCATGATTCCCAAACTGAGAAAAAGGGCCTCTCTCACAATGAAAAACTCTTAATTACGAATATTGGTCCTGACAAATGGAAAATGCTTTTCTCCTAAAGTTTCTAAGTTTCATAGGAAGAGTGAGGGAACACTAGCTATATTTTTGCCATTAGCTTGATCTTCAGAGTCACCTCAGATTTGCCAAAACCTAAACTACTCCTTCTACCTGAATTCCGGACAGGACTATTCCCTATAACTCTCCTATTTGCACTATCCCAGTTATCTGAAAACATACTTACTTTCTGTCAAAGGGATGGAGATAATGACACCATTTCCTGTCCCCACCCACAAACGATTGCAAGACACCATAAGAGCTGTGATCCTCACAAAAGAGAAGCCCAGTTTTCCAGTACCTATACAGAGGGTGGGAGAAAAAACATTTTATTGAGAAATTAATAGAGCAGATGATGTTTTAGATTCCAAGTCACTGTCAGGGTAGCCATTATACTACAGAGAGGAAATATGACCAGAGCTAGTTGGATGTTTCCTGAAGGTACACATCAAAGTAAGCTCTCATTTGGCTTTATTACCTGTCTGACTATTTGAAGTTAAAGGAAAGAGAAAATTCGAAAAGTGGCTGGTATTACATTATTAGTCAGGAGATGGGTATTGCTGATCAGTAAATATTACACAGGATTTAACTAGGAAGCTGTGAAACAAAACAAAAAACAACCTCCTCCCCAACCCCACCACCACCACACACACACAAAAAACAGACTTTGCTAGATTGGGAAATAAATAAAGAGTTCTGGTTTATATTACATTTCTTTGCACAGATAAAAAACAGTCTTTGCTAGCAAAACTTATACTCTTTCCTTGTTTGTATGTCTAGGTTCTAAAGCAATTCTAGAAATTTAAAATCCCATTCACATCTATTTTAGGGAGAATAGATGCACTTTTGTATTTCAAGGGAATTTAAAAAATTGATCTTATTTTCTGAGAGTTGAAAAGAAAAGTGATTAAACAGATAATACATATAAGACAAACAGCATTAATCACTCACAAGTTCTACTTACAAGAACTGAAGGCACAATCATAGGCTCACAGTGTTAGAAGGATTCAGTTTAATCTAGGGATCTTTATCTAAGGCCAAAGTGTACCCCTGAAATTACTTTGTGCGTATGTGTATACATGCCTGATTCTAGGGAGAAGATATATAGCTATTATTAGGTTCTCTGAGGGGCAGTGATCCCCAGAAGATTAAAAACCACTGGTTCAGTTCAAACTCTTCATTGCATGAATTCTTTATGACATTCCTAATAGTCATATAGTGCTGAGTTGAGTGCTAAGGAAACAGCAAGGAACAAGACACAGATGGTTCCTGCCCTTAGTGGGGTTTATGGTCTGTGGGGGACAGAGACATTAAGCAAGAATCACATTAATACCTATTCAATCACAGTCATAAGCCTATGAAGAAAACTGGGAGATCAGAGAAGGCCTCTCCTGAATGAGGCATGTAAACTATGACCTGATAGCTAAGTAAAAATGGATTATGAGGAATTTCCATGCGGAGGATACAATACATGTGAGGACCCTGAGATGGGAAGAACTGTGAACTGTGGGTCAATGTGGGTAGAACAAAGTGAGCGAGGAGAGAATGGTCCTGACCACTGTCTGGTCAAGTGATAACATGTAAACCTCACCTATGGCAATAGTGGAAGAGTGTCATGATGATATTTGCACATTGGTACTATGTAGAGAACAGACTGGGGTAAGATGGGGAAACCAGTTAGGAGGCTCTCATAGTTATCCAAGGAGAAAAGGATGGTGGCCTGGCCTAGCAGGATAGTAGTAGAGATAAAGAAGTAATTGATTTAAGATATTTTTGGAGGCAGACCTGACAGTTCCTGGAGATGGATTGGATGTGGAGAGTAAGAGAAAAAGAGTCCAAAATGATTCCAAATTTCTGTCAAGAACCACAGGGTAAACAGATCATCTGCTTTCAGTGACAAGCATTCACTCTTCCTGAGGCAACTTATTCATTGATTCTACCCAGCATTTTAGGCTATTTAAAAATAAAACACCCCCTCTGATTGTCCAAGAAAAAGCAGTATGGAAGCTTACCTAACATTTTGCTTACATAAGGCTCAATGTCCACATCCTGTAGATGTTGATAAGTGTGTGCATGATAGAGACGGAGTGTGGAATCCAAACGAATGGAGACCCACACACCATCACCCACCCATGCAAGCTGCCGCACTTGACTCTCCTTCCTGGGATGTGCATCAAATGATTTCTAGGAGAGATTGTTCAATCACAAAGTTACTTTTTTTATGTAGGAGTTCATGTTTAAAAATTGTGCTAATCTGCAAAACAATTTAGCAGGCCACATACTAGTGATGAAAAGTACATTAAAAGAGATACTTACATATTATTTATGAGATATGATTACTCTTATACAGTATACACACAAATGTTTGCATCCTAGATTGCAAAACAAATGAAGAACAAAGAACCAGAGGATCTTAGACTTCAGCATTGTACAGGGTATCAACTTACGAAAGCCAATACTATGCAACAGCTTTCCATAGTCAGAAAGATTGAGTTTGAGCTCAGGATTTTGTGTTGTTACAGAACAATATGTGAAATGAAATTCTATTTAAAATTAAATGAAAAGCCACTACATTATATGCATGTAAGAAATAGATCTGAACAATACACACCAAAGGGCTATGAGACCTCTAGAAGGAATTGGATTTGCAGCAGAAGGAAAAGGAGAACTTTCACCTTAAAAATTTCCTGTTGTAATGTTTTCTTGTTTTGTAACTATTAGAATGAATAGATGTATTGCAGCAAAAAAATTTCTTTAAGAAAACAATGCTTAGGGGTTTTTGTTTATACAACAAATTCCCACTGCAATGTTTTTCTCAGTCTGTGATATATACAAGGATTTGCCAGGATAAAAAGTGATGGAAGACTTAGGAATCTTCCTTCTAACCAATCCATAAATAATTAAACAAATCAAGAACCATATATTCAAATAATATATGTACATATCTATGTAAACATACACAGACACACATTTAAACATTCACATGTGCATACCCCTTCCTTTTAAAAAAAACACCACGTCCCAACATCAAGAAAAAAAGTGGCAAGAGAGGTGATGTTACACAGAAAGCTAAGACATTACTGAAATACATCACTGAATATATATACATATTCAGAAAATGGTTTCCAAAGAAACTGAATAATTATAGTCTTAATAGTCTTCGGATAATACAAATTCAATAAATAAAGAAAACACAAGTTAACTTGCCTCTATTTTCATGGCCTTTGGCTGAACTACATAGATTTTGTTCCTGTAGCCACACCAAACTTTGTCATGTACCACAGTCATACATCGGATGGAATGGTGAGGCCGCCCAAGGTCTAAGAGGTGATAGTTTGACAAATCCCACTGCCCATCTTTAAAATAAGAAATAGATTAGTTAGTGCATACCCCCTTTTACTCACAAGAACCATTCTATTTAAGTGTATAATTAAATTTATTGATAAAGTACTCAAAAATACCATGTATTAAGTATATCTTTGATTTGCAGAGACTAGATTCTCTAATTCCATAAACTGCAAAGTTGGAAGAGACCTCTAAGGTCATCTGATCCAAGCTGCCACTCAGCTGGACCTCCTTTAAAGCATACTCTCAACAGCAGTGATGTGATAAATGAGTTATATGTTATCTGCTTATAATAATATTTTTATAATTAGAATGGATTTAAGGTTATTTATGGGATAATACACTCTTACTCACTTGGATTCTATTGTAATTTTTTGGGTAGAATTCAAGGGCAACTCACTGCTAACAATTTAGGAACTGTGTACCATATTTTTAGTGATGAAAGAAACCAGACTGAGAACCAACTACCTGAAGCTTATTTTGCTTTGTTAGCTTTGTCTGAACAATTTCAGTGAAAGAAATGTACTGCTTCACAAAGCAGCTATTCCATTTTCAGAGAGCTTTAACTGTCTGGGAAATATTCCCCGAACCTTCTAGCTAACACCCTATGCTGGTCTGAATCTACGACGTACCCCTGAAAAGCCTACGTTCTTTTAATGCAATCTTGTGGGGGCAGACCTATTGTAGGTGGGACCTTTTGATTAAGTTGTTTCCATGGAGACGTGACCCTGCCCATTCAAGGTGGGTTTTAATCCCCTTGCTCAAGTCCTCTATCAGAGGATAAAAGGCAGACATTTTGAAGAGAAGCTAAGAGAAGCTAAGTCAGAAGGCCAGAGGCAGTTAGGAGAAAGCCATGGAAACCAGAAGCTAAACCCAGGAGAGGTCCAGCAGACTCTGGTCATGTGCCTTCCCATGTGACAGAGGAACCCCAGATGCCATCGGCCTTTCTTCAGAGATGGTATCATCCTGTTGATGCATGATTTGGAATATTTTCATGGCCTTAGAACTGTAAATTTGTAAAAGCCAACCCATTTCTGGTATATTGCATTCTGGCAGCTTTAGCAAACTGAAACGTATCTTCCTCCCTTTTTGTAATCACTTATTGATCTGTAGTTTTGCCCACTGGAAATGCCAAGAATAAATCCAATCCCACTTCTTTGTTACAGCCCTAAGTCTTCCCTATTCAAACCATGCATCCTTGGTATATATTTTGTGCATTTCATGATTTACAGACCCTTCATCCTAACTCTACTTTGTTAATGTTCATTTAACATGTTGTCGATCTTGCAGAGTAAAACAAGATTATCACCAGCCTTGTTCTGGACACTATTTCTATGAGGCTTAAGATGTTAACTAGCTCATACTGAGGACTAAACACTAACAAAGTCTGCCACAAAGTCAAAGGTCTGCACATGGTAAAACAGAGTCCTCTTCCTCCCTGATGACATGGAGTCATTAACCAACAACCTCTAGGTACCAACCAATTACAAAAATACTTAGGTATCATCTACCTCACATTGAAGCAAGCCTAAAAGGACTTTGTGAAAAGCCTTGATAAAATCCAAATCCAGTGTATCTATATTTTCATATTTCCCTGATATACCAATCTAGTTATTATACAAATGAAATATTATTTTTGCTTGGCACATAGGTACCAAGGAGCTACAAAGTGATTCATGCTCAATTCTCTTAATTTAATTTATTCAAGACAGGTTTTCTGACAATACCACCTGTTTGTCTGTAGATGGCAGACACACTGGTTTTAAAGAGGAAAAATATAAATAAGGTGACATGAAAATAATTAAACCATATCCAATTTAAATTTCTTTAAGCAAATTTTCCAAATGGGAGAGGATACATGTTGTTTTCAAAACAGAAAACAAAAGAAAAATATCCTCACCAAATTTCTAATTGAATGAATTAATGAATTTAAAAAAATGTTCCCTATCACATTATGTAAGAGTATCATGAAATGCTAAACATTATGGTAAATCTGTTTGCACTGAGGTAGACTGTTAATGTATGCCTCCAGACAGGCACTCATATATTTACCGATGTCACACATTGTTAGTATTCAGTTTAAACTTTCATTCTTTCTCCCATTATTTCTGTAAAACATAAGAAGTCATTCTGCTTGAAAATGCTCTTACAAACAGCAATCAATCAGGGCATGTTACATATTCATGGCCACTCACCAATTCCTCGGTGAAAGATTGCAAGGGTACCATCAGCCAGGGCCACTAACACAATTCCTTTCACGTGTCTGCAAAGAGGAAAAGGGATTTCATTACTCTCCATTCAGGAATACAGACAGGACCATATACTACTAAACTGGTCTACAGCCTCTCAAAGTGCCAGTCCACGACGAAATGAAGTGTTTCACTAGAATGTAAATGAACATGCTGCTTCTTTCACTGAGACGGTATTGCTATGAAAAAACTATCAGCTGAACTAAATAAATAGCAAGTTTTACTTTCTGGCCTAAGCTTCTCCTCTCATCACAGACTTTTGATATAAAGAGAAACACACCAGAGAAACACATGCCTTGAGTAGAACTAATATAGTCAGCTCTGTGGACTTAAGAGAAAAACTATCTGATTTTTGATAGTAACATATAGAAAAGGATTAGTAAATTAGCATATTCACAGAGTATAAAGAATATTTAAAAAGAAATATAAATTAATAGGTATTGGTTCTCTCCCTAAATTACTAAAGAATTCACACTAGGTGAGGAATTAGTCTGGCAAATTTTCTCTCCTAATTAAAGTTTTCTATTTTACTTCCTTTTTATAGAGTTTTATTCTCACTCAACTTCTCTAGGTCTACAAAAAGCATAAAAATTAAAAAGCCAATACTGATCTAGTAGTGAAGTACATATTTACTTTAACAGCCTTAAAATCTAATTTACAACAAAATACATATTTTTCAAAGGAAGAATTTCTAAAGTAACACTTACACAATACTGAGAATTGAATCCTTAAGTTTAATGGAATGGAGACATTTCCTCCACTGGGCTACAGATGAATGGACATACAAACTGCAAGAACAAAGTCAAGATTGGTAAGGCACAGAGAATGTCAAGTCATTGCTTATATCGATTAATGACCACAGAGTTCATGCAGGAAGAAAGAAGAGTAACATATGATCAGTCAGTTCCAAGGTAGCCCACATTTCAGGGTACTTGGCTAAAACTCTCTTGTTGACTATTGTTTTTGCTGACATCATCAAAACTCCTGGTTAGGGAGTGGTTACTTATGGCCTATAGGCTGAATCCAGCCTGTTTATGGAAGCTAAAAATGGTTTTCATATTTTTAAATGGTTGGGGGAAAAAAAAATCAAAAGAGAATCTTGTGACATGTGAAATTTATATGAAATCCAAATGTCACTGTCCATAAGCAAGTTTTTTTGGAACATAGCCATACTAATTCATTTACGTATTACCAGTGGTTGCTTTTACACTACAATGGCAGAATAACTACAACAGAGATCATATGGCCTGCAAAGTGGAACATATTTATTATCTGGCCATACAAAGAAAATGTTTGCCATCTCCTCATTTTATAGCAGTAGACCTCTATGGAAAAGAAGCACTAGAGACTTTACTTAATTTGTAGAAAAGCACAATGTTGTAAGACTTCCCATACTACTAGAAAGTGAACAAGCCAATGTAATGCTAGTCATCACCTCCTGAACTTTCAGGTGGTGATTTGTTCTAGTTTTCCTAGTAACTCTACTACAAATTTTCTTTGGGATGAGGTTTCCTGCAGCCAAATATATTAGTTTAATTCCTGGTGTTTCCTACCTATACTCTAGCCTATATAAATGTAATTTACATCAATAATTCTCTTTCTTTTTCTTTGTGCTGTACAGAATTTTCTATATTGAAATCACTCAGAGTTTTAAGTTTTATTTACCTTTTCTCCCAAGAATATTATATAAAGGGAACATTCTAAGGCAAAGAAACATATGGTTTATCATTCAGAACCAATCCAAGTCCAGTTTATGAGGCAGATGCAATATAATCTCAAAATGTTTGTGTACAGAAAATTTCTTTGCATTAATATGGATTATTTGTTTGTATTTGTATGTCCCACATTCTACTTATTTACCTTCTGATTTCAAAAGCAAGGATAAAAGATTAAAGAAACTCAGTATTGGTGCTCACCAGCCATTCTGAGCTCCAAGCCACATTGTTGGTAAAAGGCTGCTCATTTTCTGGGCTTCCTCTCTCACTAGGTCTTGTTCATTTGGCAATACTGATATTTGATCTTTATAAGCCTCTAAGTCACTACTGGGAAAGGTAGAGCAAAAGGAAAAAAATCTAAGTATGTTTAGTCAAATTTTTCAGGAACTGAACGTTTCTACATTTTAATTTATAGTTTAAAATATCTAACACTAAAATTAATACCAGAAAAGCCAAAGTTAAGTGCTCACATTATCTATTTCAACAATTTTATCTTGGAAATAACATTAACATACTAGGAGGCTCACAGCGCAGATATGGGAGTAATATATGGTACTGAATTATAGTGGTTAATACCCAGACTATAATTAAGACTCTCCCTTAGAGTTATGTTTGAATTTTATGATAGTTTTTTGGGGGGAGGAAGGGGAAAGAAAGGGGTGGTTTGCTATAAAACCATACACATACACTCACAAAGATGTACAAAAAATTTTATAAAATAAGTTCATTAATATATTTTAAACATGCTTTTGTTCTACCTCAAAACCCTCTTTGTTTTGGATTGTCAGGGCACAGTTGATAAAAAGATCTAACTGGGCTACCAAATATTTTTAAATTAACAATTAGCAGACTCTTTGCTGCTCTATAAACTAAGGGGAAAAACATTAAAGTATGAAAAGCATCCAATATAGATAGGCTTCCATCAGCTTTCTATAAGGCTTAGAGAAGGGAGGAAAAAAATAAAACAACTCACTAAATAGGCTACAGTTACCTGCCCTTTAAAGGAAGAACCTAAAACAGTTTGTTTTCTAATAAAATGTTTGCATGAAAACAAAGCTTAAAGAGGGCAAAGGTCATTTAAGCCTACACAGCAAATTTAAACAATGGCTAATTTTACTGATAACTAGAGTACAGTGAGACTCAGAGTTGAGATTAAAATGGTAAAGAGTTATTAAAACACTGAAAGATAGTGATTATAATCCCCCCCCCCCAATCATACTGGTGGGAAAATGACCAGGAAGATTTTGACTAATTTACTTTACTTTATAAACATGATTTTTCTTTTTTTTTTTTAATGTTGAAAGAAGCAGAGAAGAATAGGTTGGGGTGTGGGGTGGGGGAGGATGTTCTGCAAGAATGAAGGGGAGGGAATAGATAAAGACTTAGTGGGAATAGGCAACATCTTAAAGTCTGCCACAACAGTGTCAATTAGTGGGAATTTTTTGGCTGCTTGAGATTATTTTGGTTCCTTTTATGTATGTACTTGACCCAGTTTCCTAAGTTGTTAACCCATTTGTATACCTTGATTGATACACTGGGGATAGGTCTTCTGGGATCTGAACTCCCAAAGGATCTGTAAAGACATGCTCTGTGTACACTCCAGTTTGGGAGATATCTACAGTGTCTTCAGCTGACCCTGCATTGCCTTCTGTGGCTTCGGTTGCTTCTTCTGCTGTTGGAACATTTTCATCAACCTCACTACTTTCTGCTTCCATTTCTACAAAATAAATCAAATAAAACATGCTAACTATTCCAAGCTTGGGCTTTTTATCTCCAATAGTAGCCACCTCCCCCCAACCCTGACCAAACCCCTGCTGTAAAATTCCACTCCTCCATGAGGGATCTTGAAACTGAGAATTCATAATTTCATTTAACAGTCTTTACAGCATCTTCTTTCAAGTTCCTTCATCTTGTTACTTTAAGATTTAAAATAAGCCAATAACAAGGCAGAGGGGGCAGCCACAGATTCTATACAGATGGCAAGGAGAATAGATATACCTGGTGGTTTTTCTATCACTGGAGAAGCACCATTGGTACTAGGTGAAGTGGCAGCTCCTGTTACACCTTCTGTGGTACAGCCAACCACTGTGATGCCTCCCAACAGGCTATCTGTTTCTGCTGAGCTATTGCTTGTCATGCTTCCACATAAAGACGCTTTGTCAACCTGACTAGATTCTGAAATCTCTTCTCCTGCAGGGTAATCTGTTTCTCGTGCTCCTGAAAAACAAGATAAGCCTCCTTTTAATCTGTAAGTAAACCACTATAAATAACATTTTTTCCATAAAAGCAAAAATAGGTTTGAAATATGACTGCACAGGTGAGACAAATAGCTACTGAATACACTGTCAAGGTGGTAGTTGTTAAATTTTATTTAAGCTCGCTAACTTTCAAAGAATGGGAAAGTAGCTTTAAAAAAATACAATACCACTACTATTAATCCAACTACAAGTAAACAACATGCAAATGTCAGAAATGATGCTTCTGCTTTTAGTATGAGCTCCTCAGCAGCCATATCAGGTTAAAAACAATGAAGTTTAATATCATTTGACATGAAGCCAAAAAAAGTTTTTTTTAATTACCAGGATTATGTTCTATATTTTTTTCTGTAAACCTAAAATTGCTCTAAAAATAAAGTTTTTTTTAAAAAAATTAGTATTTGAAATCTGGGCTTCCATCCTTCACTGCTAAAATATAATCACCTGAAGCATATTCAACGCCTTAAGACATAAAGAAGACATTTACAAACTAAGCATTTTAAATAGATGATAAATCTTTTTACTTTTTAAACTAATGTTTCTAACACCATATAAACTCTAATCCAGAATTTTAGAAGTCCTAAGAGAGGACTTTCCCTACTAATCAATCCTTGCCCTCTTGCCTCCCAGTCATCTTCTCTTATTACTACTACTACTGTTTTATTTTCTTCGCAGTACTTTTCACTATCTGAAAATATCTTGTTTAGTCACTTGTTTCCAGTTTTTGTTTAGTCTTCCCCAACTAGAACATAAACTCCATGAGAGCAAAGTAAATAACTATCTCTACATCTTCTTGACCAAGAGGAGGATGTGAAAGGAAATGAAATAAGTTTCAGTGGCTGAGAGATTCTAAAAGGAGCTGAGCGGTCACTCTGGTGGGCACTCTTATGCACACTATAGACAACCCTTTTTAGGTTCTAATGAATTGGAATAGCTAGCAGTAAATACCTGAAACTATCAAACTACAATCCAGAATCCATACATCTTGAAGACAATTACATAAAAATGTAGCTTATGAAGGGTGACAATGTGATTGGGAAAGCCATATGGACCACACTCCCCTTTGTCCAGTGTATGGATGAATGAGTAGAAAAATGGGGGCAAAAAAAAAAAAAAGCACCCAGTGTTCTTTTTTACTTAATTGTTCTTTTTAACTTTAATTTTTATTCTTATTATTTTTGTGTGCATGGTAATAAAAATGTTCAAAAATTAATTTTGGCGATGAATGCACAGCTATGTAATGGTACTGTGAACAAGTGAATGTATGCTTTGTATGACTGCATAGTATGTGAATATATCTCAAAAAAAATGAATTAAAAAAAAAAAAAACTATCTCTAGCAACCAAATCAGTTCCTGCCAGGAAGGAGGTGTAGACGGTGGTGAGACGGACGGGGCAGAGAAGGGCAAAGCTCACTCTTACCTGGTACACTTGCAATACACAGAACATGAGAATTGCAAACAGTGAAACTGTCTAGGATGTTGCCTGGTTGAATAGCATCAATAATGATAACTTTTGTAGCTGAATGAGTGCTGGTACAGATCCAAACTAGACTGGATAATTCTTCTTGATTTTTTAATTCCTTCTGTTGTTCCTATGTAGGCAAAGAAAATGAATGTTCAAAAAGATATGTAAAGATGGATTGTATACTATGTGAATTTATCTCAATAAAACTGCTTAAAAAAAATGGTATGCTGTTCATAAGCTGTGCTATTACAATGAAGGACAGTACTACATCCAATTAATTCCAGATTATTTGGAAGGGTAAAAATATAACCACCCTTCAATATTAATTAGCAGAATAAAAGTTAGCAGTAAAAGCAGATCAGTGATGGAAATGTTCTGTATCTTGATTGTGGTAGTAGTTACATGGATGCATATACTTATCAAAAGTCTTTGTACCCATTTTTTTTATAATAAATTTTATTTTGAAATAAGTTCAATCTTACAGGAACAGTTGTAAAAACAGTACAAACCCAATACATAGAACTCCATCTACCCCGACCCCCTCCCCTGATACCCCGATCCATCACCTTTAAGATCCTGTCACACCACTGTCTCTTTCTTTCCCTCCCTCTCTCCCTCCCTCCCTAACATCCATCATCTATTGCTCTGTCCTCTGAACATATGAGAGCAAGCTGCACATATCTTTGAACAAACAATATAATTCACATATACCTTTCCCATGGACAAGAACATTATTTTATGCAATCTCATTAAACGCAGCTAAGAAGTTCAAGAAATTCAACATTGATATAAAGCTTACATTCTATATTTCCTTTTTTTTTTTCTTGTGACCCATCTGTGTCCCTTTGAGCCTCCTCTCCTCCGACCTCAGATCCCATCCAGGATCATCCTTGGCATTTAATTGTCATCTATTTAGACTGTCTTATTTTTTTTTTTCCATTGTGGAAAGATATATATAGCCTAAATCTTCCTATTCCACCCCTCCCTAGCATTCCATTAGTGGGATTAATCACATTTAGAATGTTGCAATGCTATCACCTTCTGACCATCCATTTCTAGAAGTTTCCTTTCACCCCAAACAAAAACCCTACTCTCATTTCTTAACTCCCCATTGCCCCTTCCCCCACTTCTTGGAACCCCTACTCTACTTTTCATCTCTTTGGTCATACTCTCTGATACTTTCTTTGTGTTTACCATGGGGCTTAAATTTAACATCTTAAATTTATAACAATCTTGTTTTTCTTTGATACCAACTTAACTTCAATAGGACACGTAAGCTGTGTTCCTATACTCCTCCATTCCCCCACCTTTATGTAGTTCTTGTCAAGAATTACATATTTTACATTGAGTCCAAAACCACCGATTTATCATTACAGTTTATGTGTTTTAGATCCTGTAGGAAGTAAATAGTGCAGTTATAAATCAACAATACAGTAGTATTGGTCTTTATATTTACCATGTGATCTTTACTGGAAATCTTTATTTCTTCACGTGGTTTCAGTCAATTGTTTAGTGTCCCTTCCTTTCAGCCTGCTTAGGACTGATCTACTGGTGATGAAGTCCCTCAGCTTTTGATTGTCCGGGAATGTTTTCATCTCCCCCTCATTTTTATCCTTCAGGTGTCTGTGAATTCTCCAAGTCTCTGATGGTTATTGACTTCTATTTGTATTCCACTGTGGTCAGAGAATGTGCTTTGAACAAATTCATTTTTTTATTTTTTATTTTATTGAGGCTTGTTTTTATGTCCCTGCATACAGTCCATTCTGGAGAAAGGTCCGTGATCACTAGTGAAGAATGTGTCCCAGTGACCTCGGATGTAATATTCTATATATGTCTGTTAAAAGTCTCTATATCTCTCTCTCATTTCTTTGTTTCTCTGTTGGTAGGGCTTGCTTTAGTACCTGAAGTAGGGCAGGTCTTTTATTAGCAAACTCTCTCAGCATTTGTTTGTCTGTGAAAAATTTAAGCTCTCCCTCAAATCTGAAGGAGAGTTTTGCTGGATAAAGTATTCTTGGTTGGAAATTTTTCTCTCTCAGAATTTTAAATATGTCATGCCACTGCCTTTTCGCCTCCATGGTGGCCGCTGAGTAGTCACTACTTACTCTTATGTTGTTTCCTTTGTATGTGGTGAATTGCTTTTCTCTTGCTGCTTTCAGAACTTGCTCCTTCTCTTCAGTATTTGACAGTCTGATCAGAATATGTCTTGGAGTGGGTTTATTTGAATTTATTCTATTTGGAGTTCGCTGGGCATTTATGCTTTGTGTATTTATATGGTGTAGAAGGTTTGGGAAGTTTTCCCCAACAATTTCTTTCAATACTCTTTCTAGACCTTTACCCTTCTCTTCCCCTTCTGGGACACCAATGGGTCTTAAATTTGGACGTTTTATTTTATCTGTCATATCCCTGAGATCCATTTCAATTTTTTCCCCCATTCTTTCTTTTGTTCTTTCATTTTTTGTTCTGTGCTCCTCAAGGAGGCTGAGTTGTTGTTCAACTTTCTCTAATCTTGTATTATGAGTATCCAGAGTCTTTTTAATTTGGCCTACAGTTTCTTTAATTTCCATAAGATCTTCTATTTTTTTATTTACTCTTGCAATATCTTCTTTATGCTCTTCTAGGGTCTTCTTTATGTCTTTTATATTCTGTGCCATGCTCTTCTTCAAGTCTTTTATATCCCGTGCCATGCTCTCATTGCCTGTCTGCAGTTCTTTGATTAATTCTGCCAGGAACTGTGTGTCTTCGGGTCTTTTGATTTGAGTGTTTGGGTTTGGGTTCTACATGTTGTCTGGTTTTATCATATGCTTTAAGATTTTCTGTTGTTTTTGGCCTCTTGGCATTTGCTTTACTTGATCTTTAATTTGTTAGAATTGCAGCTTGGTGACATACACTTTCTCTAACTAACCAGCAGATGGCATCCGTGAGTCACTTATTCCCCTCAAGTCAGTTCTCCCCAACTTTGTGGTGTGTGGGAATCTGATTCTTTTGGGGTCCAATTGGTGCACTTAATTTGGGTGTGTTGTCGGTGCTGTCTGCCCTCAATGAGGGGCGTGTGCCTGAGTGGTTAGGGAGGAAGGGCAGGTTTAATAATCAAACCTCCCAGGTGTTCCCGGAGATTTAAGGCTGTTCTCTGCTATTGACACAAAAGTCCTTGGTATTGGCATAGGTTCCCTGGGATTTCCGAGCAGATCCCCCCTCCCTGCTGTGCTTTTCCAGGACCTCTGCTGAGGTGGGGAGGGCTGTGCCACATCACAAGTGAGCGCCGGCCTCCAGGGAAGCCCTGGGCCACCGGGCTGTGTAGGGGCGTTCCCACCCGCTTCAAAGATGGTTGAATGGGACATGTTAACCTCCCCCTTTCCGCACAGCTCCACTCTCCCAGCTCCGGGACAATCAGCCGTGGGTGTATTCAAGGCCACTGTCCACGGCCGATATTGTGTCGTGTGAGCGGTGCTGCAGGAAAGACTCCCTGTCAGGCTGGGTTTCTTGGCTTAGCTCTGTGCTGTGTGTTCAGCCCCGGGAAGGAGTAGCCCCACCTGCTGGGGAGACGGCTGCAAGTCGTGTGTCTCCCCTTTGCTTCCCTGGACCCGAGACAATCAGCAGTGGGTGTGGGAAGGGGTATCCTCCACCCCAGACACCAAGGCGTTAGTCCAGACCGCTCCCGTCTTATCTGCAGCTGTTCCCGGGCTTCTTTTTTTTTTTTTTTTTTTTTAAAAACGCCAACCCACCGTTTCCCCACACCGCAGCGTGGCCGAGGGACTCAGCCAACTCACTGACTCGTTTCAGAATGTAGACTCCTGGTTTCACCATATGCACATTCCCTGTGGCTTTAGCAGAACTTGTCTGGCTGGTGCTACTCTGGAAGTGGTGTTCTGGGTCCTTTCTGGTTTTTTATCTAGTGTTTTCCACGGAGGTGTTTTTTTCTCTGTCTCACCTAGTTGCTATCTTAGGTTTCTCCCCCTGTGCCCACTTTAAGTGTACACTTTATTGTATGTAAATTATATCTCAATAAAATTGATTTAAAAAAAACCAAGGGCATAGGAATCCCAATTAGAAGTTGGACCCAGAAGTAAGTTTTAGATCAAACAGCAAACCCAATAGTCTCAGAAACTAGAAAGTAAAATGTTAGTATACATGCTTACCTTAAGTTCCTGATCTAACTTATCTAAACTATTCTGAGATGCACTTCGCTGTTTACTGCCTTCCGTTTCCAAACCAGTGACATCCTTGTAAAATACACTCGCTCCAACAACAGAACCGCCATCTCTGGTCTTTCCACCAGATAAATTGACTCCAACAGCACACCACAGCTTTGGGGGTAAAACAAAGTAACAAGTTACTTTCTCTCTAGAAATGTTTAAAACTTTCCACATTTTCTTAATATAACCAATGGTTATAAATATAGGTCTTTAATACTCACAGCATCCCGGTCTTAAACTACAAAACAAACAATAACCTCACTAACAGGAGTAGTATTTAAACTTTCTTCATTTTGAAAAAAAAATCTACCCAGTTTAGGAAATATCTCCCTTAACTTCAAAATTAATTTACCTTCATTGTTGTATCTTTCTCATCTAGGGGTCTGAGATAGACAGGAACAGGTAAATTTTTCATCTTATTTTCCCCTTGACCATTGGTTATCTATTGAAATGGGGAGATGGAGAAAAAAACACATGGATAAGCCTCATAAAAAGTGAGCTTCCTATAGAAGCATGAAAACACTGGCAAACACAAGTGTTAGATTATCTATTTTATTGCCTGAATTCCAGTTCAAATTGATTTTTCTAAGAAGAAATTTCAAGTGGCAATTAGAGAGGAATAAACAGCTCTCTGCTATGAGAGTGCCCAAGAGAGGCACTAATGCATACGCGTGTGTGCGTGTATGCATGTGCTGAATCTTTTGGGGAAAGGGAGTAAGGATTAGACAAGTTGCTGAAGGTGTGAATTGAGTTTTAAGTCAAAGTTTGGAAGGCTCCATACCAATGTTTTTTAAACACTTTTAAACAATAGATGCTGTTTTTTTTAAAATTGAAATCTTCAAGTAAGAAATTAACTGAGTTGCTCTGAGTTAAAGTAAAGCAAAGCACCTCCAGTTTTATATACTCAGCTACCTCCTGTTGAGGAAAGAATCGGAGGCATTTATTTGTGCTCTAGTGCTCTAGAAAGCATCCTGAAAATCACTATTCTCAACCATACCCTAAATATGTGCCAGGCCAAAGAGCTTAATATGAATAGATTTGGGGTATATATTTAGATTCTCACACACCCAAGCATACTCCTCTCTACCTCATTTCCCACCAGATGCTCTTACCATGTTCAGATATTACCTGTTTGTACTTCTGAGGCAGACTCCAGCCAAAAGCCTGTACTCTACCATCTTCCTTCTGAACATGTGCCTTTACCTGACGATACTGTTCTCTCCTTTGTTCTCTGCGTGAGGCCAAATTAGCTTCAATTCTATAAGGAAAAGGGATTTTCTTCTTTTAATTAAGTGAATATAATAACAGCTTTATCTCCCCTCTCCTCTTAAAATAGCAAAAATAACAAAAATTACTTGATTTCAAATTAGTTTATTCCAGACCCCAACTACTCTTTAAAAAGTGACATGCCACAGCTGGTATTTTAAAGTTTGTGCAGTGAAGACACTGTCCAAGCTTTAACAGGTTAGCAAGCAGCATATTACATTAAGCTGAATTATCAGTCATCAAATTTGTTAGGCTTCATATTTGAGCATATGAAAGAGAACAATTTTTGGCTCCATTTTTTGTTCTTTCAAAAAATATTTACTATTTTCTAACCCAGGAATGTACTAGAAGTGACTAAAGGATCAATAAAAGTAGAATGTTCTTGGAAAGACAATATAGGTTAAATTTCAGATTCCGTTAACTTCTTGTTTCAGAAGACACAAATACAAATGTGACTTGGCAAGTTTTAGAGCCATGGAGCAAAACATGAAAATGATTCTGAAAATAATCTCTATTGGACATTTAAATTTTTGTGAGATGACTTGCTATTTATTCCATAGTTAACAAATCTACCTATATGTCAGACACTTTACAAATATTATATACTTTAATTCTAACACCTTTGAGATAAGGTATTGTACCCATTTTAACAGGCAGAGAAACTGGGGCTCTGAGAGGTTAATTTCCCAAATTTAAACACCTAACGAGTAGCACAGTTGGCATGGAAAACCAGGTCTGACACCAAAGGAAACTTCAAACATTTAGGGTAAAGGTTTATAAAGGCCTTTTTCATCTCTATTAATATTTATAAATGCTGTCGCTGAACTAGCAGAAATTAGACATTTAAAAAAGTTTCTCCTTATGAAATTGTGAATCCAATTTTCACAAAACACTCTGTGAATTTACTTAAATGTAGTTAAGTTATAGAAATAGTTTCTTTATAGATTCACCTGAATCCTCAGAGAGCTGATTGGATAAGGGGGCAAGTGCATTCTGAATCATTATCTTATTTAGGGAATAACCACCAGTCTGGAAAATACTTACTCTTCACTAAGGAAATCAAAGGCTTTGGACTTATCCCCAGGGAGCTGAGATAAGGTGCTGCTTTTTTTCTTGACAGAAGGCGTAACATGAGAGGTTGGTGCATTATACTTCAGATTAACAGGTGGTTCAGGCTTCTTAGTAGTATTGCTTGAGGAGCTGAAGAGTCGGCTGAAACTAAAAAAATTATATATGTGTGAATGTGTGTATACCACATGCACCATAAAGAACAACCCATGATTTTCCCCAAACTTTTTATACTCGAGAAAAATTCAGAGAGCTTTTACAAGGCAATGAGTTAGAAACTGGCAAAAATATTTTTTGCAATCACATACTGTAGCCTTAGCAATAACACACAGCCAAACTCAGACGTTCAGGGAGGAGAAACTATTGCTTAGAATGGCTGATCCCTGGTTCTTCGATAAGCAATTTGCATAACAAAAGGAAGAAGCTCCTGAATAGGGAACTTCTCCCACACAGGAAACAAGATGGTTCCTTCAGCAAGCTCCTACTTGGGGCAAAGTAAGAGTAGTTGTTAAACAGCAACGTTATGGCTGCATGATTTAAACCAAAGCACAGTACACTAGATCTAAAAATAGTCTAATAAAATATTAGAACACATTACCATTTTAATATACAGTTTATACTTCTGATTAAGCTCAATTTAAATAAGCTATTTTTCACATCCACTTAAAAAAAAAAACAGCACTTCTATTAAATAGATATATGAAAAAAGGGCAAGTTTTAAGCATAGCGAACACACAACAGTACTTCTGGCATGAACATAATGCAAGACCAATACAGACACACACTTACACACAACTCAAACCCCACAAATGCTAAACTTCTCATCTTCATTTTGCAAATTTCCTTAATATTATAAAACCAGTGAGTCAGCAACTAATTTAATGCAGATCCAGGTAATAATCAACTTTATAAATAGTACTTTATTTAATTTAGCAGAGGATACAACAAGATGCATAACCAGCATGATGCAGCTTACGATAACAAATTTTTTGGTCCTCAAGAACAGCCTTACCGAGTTGGCACACTACATATTAAGAAGAAAAAGTTCAGTTTAGCTATTTATTCCAAATTTTTAAAAAAAGAAAATAAGGGACACAAAATCATTCTTGAAAATAAATTTTGACTGTTATCTTCTTGTCTCATAATGCCATTTATTTGTTTCTGGATACTTACAACTGCCAGATGCTTGACCTTTTTTTTTCCTGCATGGCTGGATTTTCTCTTGATGCCCTATGTCAAAAAAGAAAGGAAAGGGAAGAAAAAAAACAAGAGAGAAAGAAAGAAATGTGTTATAAATGAGAACAAGGGACCCAAGAAGTTCATGGGAAAAAACAGCCCTAGAAAAGTTATCAGTTAGCCCTTTCTAAATTAAAGTGAGGAAGAATGTTACTGAGAATATTGACCATTAGAGGGCAGTATTAGATGAGATTTAAGATCAACTGGCTGAAAGATGTCAATGAAGGTGCATTTTGCATGAGGAGTCAGAAAGAGGAAAAATGAAACTAGAGCTATGTATTTCATGGGAAGAAACTGAATAAAAATGATTTATTTCTCTATGTGGCATCTGAAATTTTTAAAATATCTTTTCCTGGCATTACTGCTAGAGTCGTGTCAATCTCTATATTCTCTTGAAAAATGACCATTGTTCCTAAGTAATAAAAATTAGCTTTTAGAAGTCAAGGGAACATTCTTCTCCATGAGCCTTTACTGGCCCAAAAGGCACCCACTTTGATCCCATTCTGTTCCTAATTTTGAGTGTTACTTTAGAAAGCTCTCTTAGTAAATTGAACAAGGGGTTTGCACCCTCAAAGGTAGGACTCTAGTTCTCAGTGAAGGAATATCCAAACAGGAAATAACAGAAAAACACCAAAACACTTCTCACACGAACCGAATCATCTCTGTCCATCGAACAGCTTCTTGAAGCTCCATCAATCTCTCTTTATACTGGTTTCTCTCCATCAGAACACGGGCCATTTCTACTCTGGTAAACCGCTTCCTTTGGGCTGTGGGAATATCGCTCTATAATGAAAACAAGACTACAGATCACTCCGGGAGCCTTTATCTGTTTTGGTATTAATTTGAGACTTGAGTAAAAATCTTTTAAGCATTTAAATATTACTTAATTTCTAATTTAATGGATCACTTAGAGAAAAATGGTCATTATGAAAATAAAGTCAACAGAGATTTAAACAACTGATGAATAAAAGGATAATTTCCAAATACAAATACAGATATTTGAACAGATTTTAAAAAGTTACAAAGCTTCCAAATGAAAGAAAAAGTCAACTGTTCTATACAGAGTTAATTTGCTCTTTTAAGTTTCACCTAGAAATGCTGGTTTACCAATGTAATTTTAAATTCATGTTCTTTAAAAATTTCAAGTCATTTAGAGATAAGTTAAATTCCAAAAGAGGTTTACTTACAAACTATCAATCCATAACACACCCAAGATCAGTGTAATGGGTAATAAACTCATTGGCTAGTTACCAAGATATCCAACTATAAGAGTCACTAAAACACCAACAGAAATAGAAGGAGATGGAGACAACTCTATTAATCAAAATTCTTCTTAGGAAGAATACCTGATGTTGACTGTGGAGTAAGCACAGGGGTAAGACCCCAAAGGATCTTCTTCTTTCTGCTGCTGATTTCTCAACTCTCTTCTAGGGAGGAAGACTGGTCTAACTGTAGGGCTTTTATTCTGCTGAGTGCACATTTTGGGTCAAAGATGAAAGAAAGGCTTGGGACAGTAAGAAAAGCTGATCCTAGCCCTCAGCAGTCCTCTTTCTTTGCTCTCCCCTGCCACAGAACTTGGCTACTCCTTTAAATAAATGTCAAATAAATGCAATATAGCAATTCCACCACTATTATAAACCCTGGAAAAACTCTTGATCCTACGCACCTGGAGACTTGTACTATAATGTTTATAACAGCATTGTCTGTGGTAGTAAAAAACTGAAAATGACCTAAACATTCATTAACAGAAAAACAGATACATAAATTGTAGTATATCTATATAATGGGATAATCTACAACATAGAGGAATCTCAAAAGCATTATACTGAATGGAAGAAACAAGTCTCCAAGACTAAATACTGTCTGAAACTCAAAAACAAGGAAAACTAAACCATCCTTTGTAGGGATATATACACATATGGAATGTTAAAATTATTTTTTTAAAGTTAAGAAAATGATAAATACAGGATAGTGGTTTCCTCTGGAGGGGAGGAACACAAAGTAGCTTCAAAGTTTGGTAATGTTCTAGTTTTTAGGTTGGGTATTGGGTTTATGGATGTTAATTTATTGTTTCATAACCTACATATTACATATATTTTTGTATGTATCAAATATTATATAAAAAATATAAATAAGAGACTGAAAGGGTACCAAATGATTATTCTGTTCAGAATACTCATACATCTCAGGTCTGGCCCTTGACCTTCAAACATGTGTTATAGGTAAGATGATCTAGTTATTAATGGAATTAAGAAAATGCTAATAATATTGGTATGAAGTTCATATGTATTCTTTAGTATTTTAATGTTCAATACTACTGAACAATTTTTATTAAACTTTCATATTTCTTAACGCAAATTTCAAACAAAACAAACAACATCAACAAAAGCAAAACCCAAAATGCCCCAGTTAGGTCCTTGAGCTTGAACAAGTAGACACGGTGAGAGTGTAGGGGCCATGCCGGGAAAAATGAGCACACTGCATGTGGCTGGAAAACTTAGCATCTGGGTACCATGTGGAGCATGAACCATCCTATTAATGACCATAACATGTCTTCTGACATTTTTAAAATCTTACAGTACTGTTTCTAAAGCTTAATTAGCAAGCTTTTCCCAAAATACCAAAATGTGGTAAGAAAAAAAGAACAAAATTGTAAACCTACATCATCATCATCTTTTGCTTTTTGCCTTGCATCTTCGGCTTCTGCACGAGCTCTAGAAGGGGAGAAAAACAAGTTATTTGAATTGGGTTTATCTTTTAAAGAATGAAAGAGTAGCTCAACAATTTTAACCACCATCAAAAAGTTATTTGTTTTCTTTTTCTAAACAAGGTATTTAGCTGCCTTCATGTGGGGAATGATGCTGTAACACTGTTCCCAGAAAACCCCAAGTATTAAAGGAAGCTGAGTGATGGAAAATAATGAATCTTCCTAATTTCCTTATTATCAAAATGAAGCTATTTGAACAATTCTAACTTTTTCAACATCCCAGCAGACACAAAAATCATAATATTTGGATGACACACTAGTAAATGGAGGGATCTGCTCACAGCAGAGGCAATGGGCCAGGGTGCTTCACCCTATCCAGGAAGCTCTTGGCCTTTCCTGCCTTGAGAGAGTGAAGGCAACAACCTCAGGGTTATACCTGTAACCTTTTGGTAGCACACTGGCAAAGAGAGTTTGGTTTAGAACAACATGGTCAAAACTTACTTCCTAAGCTCTTCCTCCAATTCTTTGTTCTTTTCTTCTAGCTTCAGTTTGGCTTGTTTCACAGCTTCCAACTCCCCTTGCAGCACATCTTTCTCACAGGTCAGTTCATCCACTTTTGCTATTAAATCATTCTTCACAACATTCAAAGCATTTCTAAGAAACATATTTTAAGTGCATCATTACAAATAAATATTCTTTTGATCTCTCAGCTTATTCTTTTGTAGACCAAAGTAAGTATACAATCATAAAGCTGAATAACTTAATATTTGAAGTAATTTTACCTGATGCTGCTTTGTTAGATAAAGGTAAAAATAACACACGGCAAATGTCTAAGTTTTACTCTTTCTAACTTATCACACCAAGAACAAATGGAAGTGCTGGTTTGGATCTGTTATGTACCCCATAAAAGGCCATGTTCTTTTAATCCAATCTTGTGGGGGCTGACCTTATTGTGGGTGGGACCTTTTGATTAGATTATTTCCATGGACATGTGACCCTGCCCACTCTTGATTAGTTTACTGGAGTCCTTAAGAGAGCTCAAGGAGAAAGAAAGAGCTCAGAGTTGAGACCTAGATGCTTGGAGATGCAGACAGAAAGACGTTAGGAGATGCTAAGAGATGAAGCCCAAAGTTTGCCCCAGAGAAGCTAAGTGAGAACCCACAGATGCTTAAAGAGAAAGCCACTGGAATCAGAAGCTGAAAGCAATGCAACCTGGGTGCAAAGAACCAGCAGACGCCAGCCACGTGCCTTCCCATACAGAGGTGTTCCGGATGCCATCAGCCTTTCTTCAGTGAAGGTAGCCTCTTGCTGATGCCTTAGTTGGGAAAACTTATGGACTTAGAACTGTAAATTTGTAACCTAATAAATCTCCTTTATAAAAGCCAATCCGGGAGAACCTAAGATGGTGGCTAGGTGAGACAGGGCAAAAAAACACCTCTGTGAAAAACACTAGATAAAAACCAGAAAGAGACCCAGAAAACCGGTTACAGCGATGCGCCAGCTGGACGAGCTCTGCTAGTACCACAGGAGCCGTATACTTGGTGAAACCAGGAGTCTGCATTCTGAAATGAGTGAGTAAGCTGGCTGGAAGACCCGCAGCTGTGTTGCGGTGTGGGAAAGCCAGGGGTTGGCGTTTGGAGACCAACTGTTTTTTTTTAAAAAAAAAAAAAAAAGGGAAAAACCCAGGACCAGATGCAGTTGTGACAGTGGGAACCACGCAGTAAAACACAGCAGAGGGCTGAACTGGCCTCTCAGTGTCTGGCCTGGAGGACAGCCCGCTGCAGATACCCTCAGGGCCAGGGGAGCAGAGGGGAGAGCTGGAAGCAGAAAGAAACCCTGCGGCTCGCAGCTGGCTCCCCGAAGGGCTGGATAAACTCCTGCCCAGGGCCGTGCCCACAGCCCAGAGCCCCACCAGTTGTCCCAGAGCTGGGAAGGAGGAACTGTGTGAGGAGGGGGGGGTTGAGATCCCCTGGTCGGCCATCTTGCATAAGGCTGAGAGCACCCCTGCATGGCCCGGCGTGCCGAGGCTTCCCTTAAGGGACGGCGCACACTGGTGATGTAGCACAGCATTCCCTCAGCAGAGGCCCTGGAAGATCACAGCTGAGAAAGGGGGCCCGCTTGGAAAATCCAGGGACGCTACGCCAAGTCCAGTGGTTTGTAGGTCAGTGAGTACGAGGGTCTGAGGCTGAACTGAAATGAAGGCTTAGACTCTTGCAGTGGCCTTGAATCTCCAGGAAACTGGGGGGTTTCAATATTAAAGCTGCCCTTCCTCCCTGGCCACCAGGACACATGCCCCACATTCAGGGCGGACAGCTCCAGCAACACACCCAAACGGAAATCACCAACTGAACCCCACAAGAATCATTTCCCCACACACCGTGGGGACAAGGTTGAGAAGAACTGACTTGAGGGGTATAGGTGACTCGCAGACGCCATCTGCTGGTTAGTTAGAGAAAGTGTACGCCACCAACTTGTGTTTCTGAAAAATTAGATTGGTATCTTTTTTTTATAACTTGAAAGAACCCTATCAAGCAAAGCAAATGCCAAGAGGCCAAAAACAACAGAAAATCTTAATGCATTATGATAAAACCAGACAATATGGAGAACCCAATTCCGAACACCCGAATCAAAATATCAGAAGAGACACAGTACTTGGCACAATTAATCAAAGAACTACAATCAAGGAACGAAAACAGGGCAAAGGATTTAAAGGACATCAAGAAGACCATAGCCCAGAATATAAGTGATGTAAACAAGACCCTAGAAGAGCATAAAGAAGACACTGCAAGAGTAAATAAAAAAATAGAAGATCTTATGGAAATAAAAGAAACTGTTGGCCAAATTAAAAAGACTCTGGATACTCACAATACAAGATTAGAGGAAGTCGAACAACGTCTCAGTGTCCTAGAAGTCCACAGAACAGAAAATGAAAGAACAAAAGAAAGAATGGAGAACAAAATCGAAAAAATCAAAATGGATCTCAAGGATACAATAGATAAAATAAAACATCCAAACCTAAGACTCATTGGTGTCCCAGAAGGGGAAGAGAAGGGTCTAGAAAGAGTATTCAAAGAAATCGTTGGGAAAAACTTCCCAAACCTTCTACACAATATAAATACACAAAGCATAAATGCCCAGTGAACTCCAAATAGAATAAATCCAAATAAACCCACTCCAAGACATATTCTGATCAGACTTTCAAACACTGAAGAGAAGGAGCCAGTTCTGAAAGCAGCAAGAGAAAAGCAATTCACCACATACAGAGGAAACAACGTAAGACTAAGTAGTGACTACTCAGCGGCCACCATGGAGGCGAAAAGGCAGTGGCATGACATATTTAAAATTCTGAGAGAGAAAGATTTCCAACCAAGAATACTTTATCGAGCAAAACTCTCCTTCAAATTTGAGGGAGAGCTTAAATTTTTCACAGACAAACAAATGCTGAGAGAGTTTGCCAATAAAAGACCTGCCCTACTTCAGATACTAAAGGGAGCCCTACCAACAGAGAAACAAAGAAAGGAGAAAGAGATATAGAGAATTTTAACAGACATATATAGAACCTTACATCCCAAATCACCAGAACACTCATTTTTTCTCTAGTGATCACGGATCTTTCTCCAGAAGGGACCATAAGCTGGGACATAAAACAAGCCTAAATAAATTAAAAAAAAAAAAAATTGAATATACTCAAAGCACATTCTCCAACCACAATGGAATACAAATAGAAGTCAATAATTTTTGAACTGTAACTCCACTATTTACTTCCTACATGACATAAAATACACAAACTCTAATGACAAATCAGTGGTTTTCAACTCAACATAAAATATGCAATTTTAGACAACTATATAAAGGTGGGGGAATGGAGGAGTATAGGAACATAGTTTATGTGTCCTATCGAAGTGAAGGTGGTATCAAAGAAAAACAAGATTATTATGGATTTAAGAGGTTAATTTTAAGCCTCACAGTAAACATAAAGAAATTATCAGAGAATATGACCATAGAGATGAAAAGTAGAGTATGGGTTAAGAGAAATGGGGGAAGGGGCAATGGGGAGTTAAGAAATGAATGTAGGGTTGCTGTTTGAGGTGAAAGGAAAGTTCTAGTAATGGATGGTGGGAAAGAGCATTACAACATTCTAAATGTGATTAATCCCACTAATGGAATGCTAGGGAGGGGGTGGAATGGGAAGATTTAGGCTGTATATCTGTTTCCACAATTGGAAAAAAAAAAAAAAAAGACAGTCTAAATAGATGACAATTGAATGTCAAGGATGAACCCAGATGGGATTGGAGGATGGAGGACAGGAGGTTCAAAAGGACACAGTTGAGACATAAGGAAAAGGAAATATAGAATGTAAACTGTGTATCATTGTTGAATCTCTTGTACTTCTTAGCTGCGTTTAATGGGATTGCATAAAAGAATGTTCTTGTTCATGGGAAGTGTATATGTGAATTATAGTGTTTGTTCAAGGATGTGTGCAGCTAGCTCTCATATGTTCAGAAGACAGAGCAATAGATGATGGATGATAGGGAGGGAGGGAGGGAGGGAAAGAAATAGTGATGTGACAGCATGCTAAAGTTGGTAGATTGGGCTATTTGGGGAGGGGGGTCAGGGTATGATGGAGTTCTGTGTATGGGGTTAGTATTGTTTTTGCAACTGTTCCTACAACTTTGAATTTATTTCAAAATAAAAAAAAATAATAATGGGGAAAAAAAAAAGCCAATCCATTTCTGGTATATTACATTTTGGCAGCTTTAGCAAACTGAAAGAATGAATAAAGCAAGGCAAGCCTCCCCAACTAATACAAAAGCCAGAGTTAAGTAAGACTAAACATTTTTTTTTTAAATAGCACTTGTAAGAGTACTGTTATTAAGAATTCTGAAAGATATTGTCCAAGAAATAAAGTAAAATTATTCCTTGAAGTTACCTATAACAATTACTGAGAACAAAAAAATCCAAACTGGAAAAAAAAAAGAATCTAAGATCTAGCTCCTTTTGGGTATAATCTGTATAGCACCTCATTATAGCTACATTCTGTCTTGAATATACACAGATATTCAACAGTTTCTCTGACACAGCAAATTAACAAAGGGTCCTAGCCTGCTTTTCTACATGACTCAGACTTAACTCCACAAAACTATATACCATAGATGTTCAGTGTGCTTGAGGGCCTAAGACCCCACAAATTGCCCTGGTTTAATTGTAGGGCTTTTGTTCTGCTGAGTGCACGTATTGGTCAAAGATGAAAGAAAGGCTTGGGACAGTAAGAAAGAGGCTGATCTTAGCCCTCAGCAGTCCTCCTTCTTTGCTCTCCTCTACCATAGAACTTGGCTTTTTCTTTAAATAAATGTTCAGTTTCAAAAGAACCTGCAACTATGAAGGAGAGCTTTGAAGAAGTGGACTGGATATAGATCAAAACATTTGTGCTAAAATAAAAGGAACCCCAGGAGAAGGAGGTAAGAAAATCAACAAATCCTAGGGGAAGTAGGAAAAAAATGTAGAACACATTCAGAAGATTAAGAGAAAGGCATGGATACTTGTAGAATGGAACAGAGATGCAAATCTATGTTTTTGTAAAAGACCAATGAAACATGGCCACTTGTGAAATGTAGGTCCCATTACCTGTTTGTGTGTGTGTGCACACGTGCATGCACGCATGTATACAGATCCAAAGAAGAGAAATGAGACAGGAGTAGAGAGACTGCAGAGTGCTGTGTTAAATGATTAATCACAAGGTTAGAGAATAAGGAAATTTGGTATCTTTTGTTCCTTGTCACAATTCTGTATACACTTACTTGGTTTCCAACAGTTGAGTGTTTTCTAATATAAGATTCTCAACTTCACGACCCATTCCTGTCAAAAGAAAAAGGATAAAGGACTTTAAAAGTAAACATAAAACATTATATATGTTTATAATATAAAAAGCTAAAGTCAAAATTTTATTTTACAAATTTTATGTCCTTTATAATCTTATTTTGTTAATATTTTTTTACTTGTATGGGTTATAAAATTATAAATAATTGTATATCACAAAACAAAGCTAAAGATTTTGTTGGCCAATGCTTTATAACTGTTAGTCTATAATTTTTTCTCATAGATAATATGTCAAAAAGATCAAGACTTTTCTGCCAAATATTCTAACAAATAGATTATTGGTGGTGATAAGGGGAGGATGGTATAAATATGGGTCAGAAGTGTTTTCAAATCATAGCTGGTATTGCAGGCTGCTGCCTAAAAATTAGATCTTAATGAGACCTAACAGACAGCAGGCAAAGACAAGGACAAAGAGAGACAGAATCCCAAAGCAGATGAAACCTTACCAAAGAAATTATGGTCTTAAAGCCCATGCATTCCATGTAAAGCAAAAAACAAAGAACAAGAAATGTTTTATGTAAAGAACAGCATGAAAATAGATTATTAGTCTATAAAGTTTTATGCATGATAGAAAAAACACCTGGAATAACAGTGCTATGATTTTATGCAAAATGATATGCAAAAGATGGAAATAAAGATAAGATGATTTCCTTCATTCGTAAGATACTTTATGATATACTTAAAGAAATACGATTTACTAATCCTTTCTCATAATAAAATTTAATATTAGATTGAAAACCTGAAATCAATATAAATTTTCCTTCAAAGTATCATCTATGAAATTACAGTGTCCAGTTATCACTTTATAAAATCATGCTTACTATTTTAATAAGTACTGTAACATAAACAAGTAGAACATTTAATGCAAAATCCAATGTAGTGAACTTTAGGGAGAAGAATGCAATTTGATTTCCTGTTCATAAAATAACTGACGAAATGAGATAATACACTAAGAATATATATCTCAAAAAGTTATAAAACAAACAGGACAAAACCAAAAAACCCACTACCTAGTTATCCAAGAAATTGTGAACTAATGCCAGAAAATTACATGTAGTGAAAGTAGTGAAATTCATAACCCAACTAAAAAAGGAGGAAATATTTTTAAGGAAAACTGCCTACCTAAGGCAAAGGAATTAATGTATCCCCTTATTTAAAAAAAAAAAAAAAAGTAATATTCTAAGCAAGTTAAGGATTATTTTTTAAAACCTAAGAATGCTAAAAATTCAAATACACAGGGATTCTTATTTTGTCAGTATATAATTGTTTCTCAAATATTCTCAAAGATCAGGGCACTTCTACCATGAAGAATTTAAGTATCAGAAATAGTAGCTTATTTAATCATCTATCAACGTATTCTCCAAAAACTGAAAATAAAGACAAACTAATAAAGTTTCCAAGTTCCAACTCCAAAATGAATTTTGGTAAAATATGTACAAATCTAACAAATATAACACTAATGTCAGCTTTTCAATAAAGCTATAGAGACAGAAGAAACAGGGCTTAGAATGGTTGAAAAATAGTTTATTTAATAACCATGTTTGCTAAAAACTCCGAAGTACAGAAAGAAAGTGTAAAAGCTGGAAATACACGCAAGGCCAAAAAAAAAAAAAAAAAAAGCTAAGCAGAAAAAAACTGATGAGAAAGCAAATGAGAACAGCAGCCAAGAACACCTAAGCTTAAAAAGTAGTAATATTTAAGTATTTAAAAGCATACACACCAGAATATTCCCCTGGGTAAGCAGCCCAAGAGAAAAATGAATGAGAATCTCAATTAGATTGTTTTCAGAAAGCAAGAACTAAACTCATTTATCTTAAAATGAGAAGAGACAAAGACATTGAAAAGATGTAGAGAAACCATTAACTAAATGCAATAAAGTGTAAATATTATAAACAGGAAAAAATTGAAATATGTACTATATGGGACACATAGCCTTAGAGAGTGGTTTCTAAAGCATACATAAATTTACACATTCCCAATGAAGAGGTCTCTTAAATCTAGTGTATAGATTTAATATATGGTCAATAGGATTGTCAAAATATTTTCATGTTGAAACGTATCAACAAAAACTAACCCAATATAACTACAAGAAAAACATAAACTTGAAGTGGACCCATTTCTATTCAAGACTTAAAACACAACATAAACATAGGTCTAATACATCTGAAACCTTATCTATTAAAAACAAAAAGCTGCCTGACAGTTTTTAAAATCATAGAAATCTCATTTGGGTTTTTAACATTGCTTTTCAACCTAGGTCCATAGGTGGGCTTCAGAGTTACCTAGTAACCTTTGAGATTGCATGCACAATTTAATCTACTTCTATATGTGCATTTTGCCAAAAGTACATTGCTCTCTTACAAATTCTCCTGTAAAGGACTTTTAACCCACCAAAGGTAAAGAATCACAGATTAGAGGTGAAACTAAACTGTTAGAATTTAGTAATCCTTTAGCTTAGTTGCTGTGCTATGTGCTAACGACTCAATTGTGATCAAGAAAGACACCGATGTCTTGGCCACATTGAGCTTATAGTCTATCTGGGCATATAAACAATTACAGTAAAGTGTAAAAAGTGGCAAAAGAGGTAAAATGCAGTGCCATGGGACTATATTTCAGGGACAATTAAACTTTAATTAGGAAAACACGACAGAATTCCTACAGGTCCTGTCATTTAAGTGAAGGCAAGAGGGACAACTGCTTATTCAGGAGAGGGGAAAAACAAGCTTTAGTTGGTGCTTGTGAAAGAAATAAGAAAGGTCTAGGATGGAGAACTGAGACAGTAAATGTTGGTGCAAAGGCGGCTTTGGGGACAGGGCAATAACGATGATAAACTGAGCTTAAGCGCCAAGTGCCAACCCCTATAAATCACCTAAGAGGTGTCTAGCAGGCAGTTTGGATACAGTAGTCTGGGGGTCTAAAAAAGATCTGGGATGAAGATTAAAAACTTGGGAAAAATCAGTCATGAGAGCCAGGAAATGATTAGTAAATAAGATTTCAGAAACAAAGATGCAGGTTTAGGATAGGAGGCACGGAACACAGGTATCTAAGGGATGGGCAGAAGAAGAGGAGCTGAACTGAACAGAAAAGAAACAGCCAAAGTTGAAGAAAAGGATGCAGGCAAGTCTGATATCACAGAAACCCAGCAAAGACAGCTTTAGAGACAAATGCTTGTTGGGAGGACAAATGAAGTAAGAACAGAGAAGGAACCACTGGAAAGAGCAAACAAGAAGGCAGTTGAAAACCAGAGCAAGAGCAGTTTCAGGCAGAGGTGAGTGTATGGGGATAACGCCAGATTGCAGTGTGATGAGAAGGAAGAGATGGGGGAAATCCTGCTAACTGAAGTAGGATTTCAAGAAGTCTGTTTTGTTCAATGATATATCACAAAAACATCTAGAACAGTGCCTGGGGCAGAACAGACAATACTGTTGCATAAAAATCTGACTAGAAATGGGAAGTGAGTGACAGGGTGGTAGATAGTGGAAGATGTAAGGTCAGGAGGGCAGTATTTTTATTTTTAAGTGGAAAAGATCTGAACATGTTCATTTAAATTATAATAGGAAGAAATTAGTAAAGATACGGAAAGTGAAAATATAGAAGATAATCAAGAGAAAGAAAATCCCAAGAGCAGGATATGTGAATATATGGTTTCCAAGTTCTAGAATGTAACTATTAGGAACTAAACTGAATGGAGAAAAGGGGTGCTGAAAATAAGGAAGCCAAGAAATAAGAGACCAGTTGAGATAAAAACAAACTGTTGGTGTTTTCAAATTATTACATTATATATGAGTTTAAAGAAATTTATATCTTAGAATGAGAGAAAAATGAATAATGTATGTTCTAGAAATGGGCTATGTACTTATCAACCAAAGGTCAAAGATTAGAGAACTTTGGGGAACAATTTGTTAGTTAATTATATTGTTTAAATTAATTTTTAAGAAAACACTCCATTTTTACATCTATCTTCCTAGCCCTCCTTGAGAAATGCAACTCATTCAATTTCTTCCAATGCTTTACTTAGATTTTAATGGTGAGAGTCTCTTTATATTTAATTTGGAATAGTTATATTTATATACTTTCCATCTTTCTTACAAGATAAATTGTGAGCTCCATTCGGACAGAACCTATGCTTCATTCAAAATATACTTCACATTGTGAAGGACAAAGTTGGTAATCAATAGTAAATTTAACATAAACTAATGCAAGCAATGCACTGATTCACAAGAATTGACAAACAGCACTGTTGAGAACGGTGTAGTGTGTGTCATAATCACATTAATAGATGTAAAATTTTTCAAAGACAAGTTCTATTCCAAAGGCCTGGGTTTTTAATTCTGTAAGGTTTTCAACTTCTGTAACGTCTTAAATTATAAGGTACACCAAAGCTAATTCACCTGAGTCAGAATCATGTCATTGTTGCCCACAGCAGCAATTGGCAAACTTTTTCTGTAAAAGTCCAGATGGTAAATATTTTAGGCTTTATGGGCCATAAGATCTCTATGGCAAACCACTCAATTATGCCACTCCAGTGCAAAAGCAACCATAGATAGTAAACTCTTTGTACAAACAGGCAGTGAAGTGGATTTGGCCCATGGGCCACAGTATGTCAACTCCTGAACTAGCGTCCAGTGCCTTCATTTTATATACAAAGACCAGATAGGTTAAGCTATTTGGCAAAGATCACCAGACAGTGGAAGAGCCACTGTGTTCTTCAACAACACAACAAACTTTAAAATGATTATGTTTCCCAATAGAGCTAAAACATAATCTCTGGAAAAATCAAGTGCTATATATTTTTTATCTTATTTAATTAAGGTCAACATTATTTACTGAAATTTGTTTAAGCCAAGAACTAATAATCCATCAATCCATACATTGACACACATATACACACACACCCTTTCACAGATAATTGTGTTCCTTATGTGTAATACTGTTCTTGGAATATAGCAGGAGTTCAACAAATTGGATTACAAAAATTCAAATAAAAAACTTAAATGCAGTTCAATTTTAGGAGTACCAATATATATAGATGCTTTCATTTAAAACTGTCACAATCTCAAAGAATACCTTTTTAGCAATTACCTAAAAATGCAATAATAGCCCTGTACTACTGGGCAGTTAGGGACATTTTAAAGGAATTTTCAATTACATCACTTCAAAAATCTATTTTTAAAACACTAAGATACTTCTTCAGATGAGCTGTCATACCTAGTAAATCTGCTCCTTCATCCACATCTCCAATTAGGCCTGAGCCAGCTGAAGACAGTTCTTCAAAGAGAGATTCTGTATTGCGATCAAAAGCTTTGTTCTCTATGCCTTTGGTAGGAGTGCTATGCAACAAAAACAACAAAACCAAATCAACAAATTACAAAGACTTTTTGACAACATAAAATGAATGCCTGGGCTAAGCTACATAGCAATTTTTAAAGTGTACTTTACATTTAATACAAAATATAAATAAATAAGGTTCCTCAAAGGTTTTCTAAGAGATTCCCACAAAACTTCACAGAGATAACTGGTGAAGAAAATACAGAATGTTTTAGTTGTAAAATCTTAGCACACCTCTAGTTTAAAAAAAAATTTTTTTTAAAAGTCTTAGCAAACACAAACAAGTAAGTGGCAGCTAACAGAGAGCACTACTTTGCTGTGTACTAGGCACTGGTCTAAGTGCTTTACCTAGATAACCTTATTTAATATCACAACTACTTGACAAAGTAGGTGCTGCAGTTATCCCAATTTTACAGATGAGGAAACTGAAGAGGTTAAGGAATTTACCAAGGTCAAACAACAAATGAGGCAGGAGTATGCTCCGGAATCCATGATCTGAACTGTAAGTGTCCAGGGTATAATCTGGCAGTCTCTTTTTTTTTTAAGAGCAATTTGACAGTATCAAATTAAAATTTAAAATACAAATAGCCACTGATCTACAAATTCCATTTAAAAATATGTCCTGGAAAAAAATCCAGCCACAAGAAGGCAATTACGTATGTAAAAGGATGGTCAGAACAGCATTTTTATAGCAGTAAAAGCTGAAACAACCTAAGTGATTATTAACAGAGGACAGATTAAATAAGTTATGGCTATATATATAAAATTTAAGTTTTTAACTTACAGTTAAAAACAGTAAAATAGAACTTTATAAACTAAACAAACCCATTATACGGAAGTTTTTAAAAAGGCAAGTTGCAAAACAGTATACATGGTAAGAGCCTTTTTTATAGGGCTGGGAAGGGAAATGGGAAAGTGTGTGCATTTGTGCATAATGATATATTGACAGAAAAAAGTCTTTACGGACTCTCCAGTTAAACATGGTAGACTAAACATGGTCATTTATCACCCAATAAGTCAGAAACCTGACTAAAATTACAGTAAAGGAATTTAAAAGGTTTATATCCACAAAGATGGGAATATAAAACTATCGCAGATAAGAATGTGAACAAAATTTTCTAAGACAGAAAACAGACGCACAAACAGTAGACATTGATTTGACAGACCAGAGAAAGCTGAAACCTAAGCTGCTAAGGTTGGGGGAAGGAAGTCATTTTGCTACCAGAATCCCTGAAAAGCCCAGGACTTGAAGGTACTAGGAATCTCTATATGTGGGGTGGGGTTGGGTGGGGTGGGGAAGTACAAAAAAACAAAAGAATGGAAGCAGCACAAGACCCAGCGTGTTGAGAACTCCACTCCCCCAGCTTAGCTCTATGAACAATCTGGATAATCAGTGTTGTTTACTTAAGGCTGAGCAAAGCAGCCACAAAGTACCAGACATTTAAATCAGGCCTCTAAAAGTGAAGGAAAAAAAAAGTCTAAACTATTTTTCTCAGAATAAATATTGCATATCCAGGGGAAAAAAAAACGAGGGCTAAAAGATAAAGTACAAGAAATCGTCCAGAAATTAGATGGAGACAGGGAGAAAAGAAATAATGAAGATCAGCAGTTCAGAATGTTCAATATCCACCTAACAGGTGTTCCAGAATGAGAGAGGAAGAAACAAAATTGAGGAGAAATAAAGAGAAAATTTCACAGAACTGGGAGATAAGAATTTCCTGATGAAAGGACTTACTATAAACAAGAAAATACAAGGAATAAAAGAAGACCCCTACACCAAGCACATCATCATGAATCTTTTACAAAAAGACAAAAAGCAGGGATAAAATAAAGATCTTAAAAGCTTCCTGAGAGAGGATATGAAAAAACAAGAACCCAAATGGTTCCACATTGGACTCAACATGAAAGCAATGGCTTCAAAATTCTGAGGGAAAACATTTTCCAAACTAGAATTCTGTATGTAGCCGGATATTTGCCACATTCAAGTTTTTAAAAAATTTTAGTTCCCATCTACCCTTTGCCCAGAAAGGTAATGAAGACTATTTTGTCAAAGGTATAAATCAAAAAAGCAGGATGACATGGGATCCAGGAAACAGGGGATCCAACCAAGGAGAGAGGTGGAAGGAATTCGCAGGATGATAGTGAGGGCAAATCCCAAGACCAGAGCAGATACAACAGTCTGGACTGGAACATCGGAATAGACAGAGCTCCAGGAAATGGACATGTTTTGCATTTGGCCACACTCTCACAGTATCTGTCAATGAATCAGTGATAGTGCATAGAAAACTAAGCAAAAGAAACAAAGAAAGCACACAAACAAAAAAAACCAAAGCTTTATTAAGTCTAGAAAAATAAACAGCTGTACAAGAAAGGAAATCTCATCATAGTATATTCTGTGGCTGAGCTGTGATTAATGCTTATTCAGTCATAATGCTACAAACAATGAATACTAATTTAATGATAACACTAATTTAAGCAAAACTGAGATACAATTATATTGGGGGAAGAAAAGGAGGACGGTGGTTTAAGGAGCTATATTCTCATTGTCTTCCACTGTATAAAGTCAAGGGCTAATGTCTTAGCCTTTCTTGACCAAGGTTCCTCATCTGATCCTCAGAATACAGAAAATTATCTGTGTCACTATTTTCTCAGTTCTTTCAAGGAAACTACATAGCGAATACCATTCTAGATGCAGAGTAGTGCAGATAATTCATTACATACAAGGGATGCCTTAGGGCATTAGGACTTAATTTTCTCACGGAACCCCAGCTGAGAAAGGCTGGAACAGCAGTTATTTAGAAACCTGAAGATAAATAATAGAAGAGAGAGCTGAGGAGTGATAAAGGTTGCCTCTTGGGAGTGGGAATGAAGCGTAGTAGGGGCAAGGGACTACTACTTCCAAATTTTGTATTACTGTTTGACTTCAGAACTGTGTACATGCATGACTGATAAAAATAAAATTTTAATTTTGAAAAATGACAGAAATACACAAACTGTTAACAGCAGTTGCATCTCCTAGACTTAAGAGGGTGGAGAAGAGGCAAATTTCATTTTACACTTAAAAACTTTTCAAAACATAATAAAGGAAAAAATATTTAACAGGACATAGCCTTTGAAAGCAGATAGCCCTAGGTTTGCATCCCAGCTCCATTGTACTAAATTACTAGTTTGGTAATTCTGGATAGGTTCCTTCACCATTCTGGGCATGAAGACATCTGCCTCAAAAATTTGTCATTAAGATTAAAGTGTATAAAATAATGATGAAGATAGCAATAGTAAATAGCTTACAGTTATTAACCAGGCACTTTGTCAATGACTTAACATGTTGATTCATTTAATCTTCACAACCACCCCGAAATATTAGACATTCCCTTTTATAGATAAGAAAACTTGCCTAAAATTCAAATCTTTTAGCCAATATCGTATACTAAACAACGCCTAGCAATGATCATTAAATGGCATGTAGTCTTATAGTTATTATTAACTAAGGAAAAATTTATGGAAGAAATTAAAAGGAAGGCAGTAGGCCCTGTTTGACATTCTTGAACATCAAAATACTTCAGATAACCTTGATTAAGATGACAGATAACCATTTTCTTCCCACCACTAAACAGCTCTCCCATGAAAGATGATACTAAAATGAAATTAACAATATTGAGATAATACAACTGTGAACGGAGAAGTTCATTCTCTTCTTCCTGATTTGGGAGAAGGAACAAAGTTGGTTCAAATCATTACTTCCCTCCCTTCTGCTCCTTTCATTTCCTCAAGTTACAGAAAATATGGGATACCTCTTAGCTGTCATTTTTTCCCCTATACTTCCAGATGCTTCTGATCCCTGACGCTACAAGGAGCTAACATTTCCCAAAAATTTTAAACCATTTACAGTATCCAGTTTCAAAGAATAGAAACTGTAATGTATTAACAACATTTCTTCAGCAAAATATTTAAATCCATTTTGTCAGAAACCAGAAAACAGGGTGCTTATGTGAGTGGGGGAAAGGAAGGATAAATTGTCTTAATCTGACATTTAGTGTACCTTGAGCCTTTATATCCACTGAGATCTTTGTCCATATCCAACTCTGGAGTGGATTCAATGATTGCTTGAACTTCTGACTTCTCTTCATTTTCAGCAGAGCCTTAGGAAAGGACAAGATGACAATGCATATATCACACAGTGCCTCTAACATGAAAATCCTGTTGCTTCTATGGTGGTAAATATATCATTCAGTCAGAAAAAACATTTAAAGAGTGGATTCTAGGAAACACAAGGTTGGGCAATATGTAACATATTGAGAGTCAGTATCAGAAAGTACTAAGTTACTGAAGAAAGTGTATATTTGCATTTCTCATGACACACAGTACTGTGTATCCCAGGCCAAAACTTCTTATTTTTTTTCCCAATGTAAGGGGTAGAACAGGGAGAAACTAAAGACAAAGACTGATGAGGTAAGGAAGGAGATAGAAAAGAACTGTTCTCCTGCGTTTCAGGCTTTTCAGCCCCTTAACATTTTTCTCTGCCAAACTTTATTTAGTCAACACCTTTTAAAAGCTTATTTATAAATGAATAGAACGCAATATCTACCTATTTTATAAATCTAAAGCAGGCAGTACCACTAAAGAGGTATTTTCCTCATGCCCACATCACCTAGGTTTACTGAATACTGGCTGGTAAGTAGAGAACTAGGATCACTTACCAGTTGATACATTTCTAGTTTCTTGGGCTACCTGTATTTCAATATGCTTGCTTATCTCTGACTTAATTGGTGTATCTGCAACCTTCACAAATCCTTCATTATCCTCCTTTAAAGGAGTATCAATAGGAATTGCTGCCACATCCGAAGCAGCTGTGGATGCTGGAGTGGTAGCCTTAGATCCTCCTTGGCTAACATCAGAAAGTTCATCCTATAAATAAGAATAATAAAGGAAAAATTTTTAATGAGTCATTTATTCTAAACCTCTCTACAAATAGATTAAGAAATAAACCTGTCCATAGAAAGTTCTATTTAAAAAAAAAAAAAAAAAGTTAAGAGTCACCCATAAAAAGGAAACTAATAATCTCTGCAGACTATTTTCAAATAATTAGAAAATAGATATCTAAGTAAACCATATTTTTTAGACATACATGAGATTCTTCTAAACAGAAAATATTGCAACTAAAAGTAGAATGGAGATATTAGCAACAGAATTACACATTAATGTCAGCATCAGAGTTTTTAATGGCAGTTTTAATATTATACAATCATTTGATAGGATGGAATAGACAGATTCCTAATCTCAGAACAGAATTTTGTTAAGTGTGGTCCTAAAACCTAAATCATTTGAAGTGCTTGTTAAAAGGGCAGTTGCTAAGCCCAACTCCAGACATAGTGCACCAAACTACAAAGTGGGATCAGGTAATCTGCATTTTAACAAGCTACCCAGGTGATTTATATATTCAAAAATTTTGGTAACTATTACAGGGTCTACAGATAGACCTCAAGAGGCACATGTACATATTGAAATTTTAAGCAAAAATTTGTGTACAATACATTGAAAAAATCTACTACTTAAATCAGATTTTCAAAGGGGATTGTGATCCAAAATAATTAAAAACAATTGTCCAGTGTCTACCAAGAATGAGAAAGTTCTTTTAGGCAAAATACCTAAGTCTTAAGAAAAGAGAATCAGACAAAAAGTTTAACAATAACAGCAACAGCAGCAGTGTGGTAATCAGGGTTAGGGTTAGGGTAAATTTCAGTGAATTTGCCATTCACTAAAACATGTCCTCGAGTAAGTTATGCATTCTTTCTATACCTACATTTTCCTATCTGTAAAACAGAGATAACGGTACCTACACTTCATAGGATTATAGCAAGTTACTCTACATAAAGACTTAACAACGTGTTTCACACATACTAAGTGTTTAAAATGTTACCAATTAAAAAAAGAGATTAAAGAGACAATGACAGTTAAATTCAATACATGATCCTGGACAGGATCTAATAATGGAGAAAATGCCCAAAAGGACTTTATTGGGATATAAGAAAAAATAAAATGGTATATCCATATGTTCGAGTATAATACTTACTTAAATTGAATTTTCAATGACATAGGAAAATGCTTCTATGTTAAATTAGAAAAAAATACATACTTACAAAGAAATAAGAAGAGATGTATACAGTGTCATTTATAACAGCAAAAAACTGCAAACAATTTAAATGCCCCAATTTGGAGATTAAGCAAATTATGGCACATCCATACAACAGAATTCTATACAGCAATTAAAAACGGTTACAGAAGTATATTTACCGAGATGGACAGTATTCACAATATTTTACAAAGAGAATGGGGAATAAAACAGTTTTGTATGGTAACAACTGTGTACACACACACAAACACACACACACATACACACAAGCCTAGAAAAAGCTGTTAGGTCATACATGACCATTTTAATAGTGGTTTCCACTGAGTAATAGGATTTTGAGTGATTTTTGCTTTTACTTTCTGTTAGCATTTATGTATTTATTGATTTTTAGCAGGAAAAAAATTATAAAAAACAGAATATAAAACTATATATGTATTGTAATCTCAACATTTCATCAAAAAATATACAAAGTGAATAGATACAGTAGTAATCTTTTTCCTGCTTAAAATGCTTTTCATTCTTTCCAAATTTTTTAACAATGGGCATGTGCTATTTTTATAATGAATAAAATAAATAAGTTTTACACAAATCTGAATTACTACAACTGGATGCAATTATCTTTCAATATGAGGGAAAGTTTTCCAGAAAAGGAAACCATTTGTAACAATACTATTTATGAACTGGGAGCTAGCCATTCATTATTAATTAGCTTGTATTTAAGATAACTTTGATTATCTGTTAACATATTAACCATACGTTATTTTCTTCTGCGCATCTCAAATATCAGACTGATTTCCAATGAGAAGGAAGACAAACCAAAGAAACAAATACCTTGATTCTCCACCACCACCACTACCACCTCCCTTAAATTGAAAGACAAAAATGCTACTTCCTTAAACTGGTTAATGTATTACCCTGGTTAATTCACATTTTTGTTTACACATGAATTCCCACTATTGAAAGGTTTAGAATATAAAACACATCTAAAAATGAATATAAAAGAAAGAGTTCAGGTTCCTGATGAACAGCATTTAAGCTATCAAGCTTTCTGGATTCAGACAGCCCTAGAAGACCATCAAGCTCACCTACATCTACTACAAACAATATGGCTTTGAAGCTATTTGAAAAATAATATGAGGTCAATCTTGTACTTAATCATTTACCTCTCAAATAAAACTCAAGAAAAGAAAGTATTTCTTCTTCATCCTTTTCCCAATTAAAACAACAACAACAACAACAACAACAACAACAACAACAACAAAAGGCCTGGCTATTTTCACCTTAAAAAAAAATTACTTAGTATCCCTGACAAGAGTACACAAAATTAACACTTTGGCAAAAACGCACTTCCCCAATTTCATTTGTGGATTTGGGAGTATGAAATAAAGTAACTAGACAAGTGCTCAATCTAAAACATGAAAAAGACTGTGACACCTCAAAGACCCTAAGGTTTAGGGCTAAAATGCTTACTTTGGGGGAGAAGAAAATTATAGGTTACAGTAAAGCCTTGTAACCACTGTGGAGGAAATAATTTTCTTTAGTGTTTCAGGGAATAATATCAGTGGTCTCCCGAACTGAATATTTGCTTTCTTGAGAATAATAGTTGAGGAGGTAACCAATACTTAGACACTTTCATTTTCTTTTTGCAAACTGTTTTGAAACATCATTCTCACCTCCTGTTCTAGAGCCTTCAGAGGTTCAGGACAAGTGCTGACCTGGGAAGAGGGAAGGATTATAAAAGAGAAAAAAAAAATCATGTATTTACTAGGTGTTCACAAATTTGTAAGTATCTTTGGTTTGTATTCCTCTCAGGATAATAAGTCTCATCTGTATATTCCCTACTTTGTTAATATGAGGGTTTAGGGGTTTGGTTTTGTTGTGACTTAAAATTAACTCTTTACGCCTCTTGTTTAAGCCATATCACAGTTGAGAGTCACCACTTGGAACAGTGCCCTTACCTTCTACTTGTCAATAAGCAACTCAGCACTCAACCCTTTTTTCTACTCACACTACTCTATGAAATCTTCCTGGTATTTATTCTAGTCATCTTGAATATCTAACATATTTTTCCAATTTAGCATACTTGCAAATTTTTACCAGACTCTCCTTTCTCTCCCCATCCTTTCTCAAAGTGTTAGAAAATACTAATACCACTTATAATCACAGGGTGACCAAGAGTCAAATACTTTTTCACAGAAATATCTATTTATTTTTACTTTATTTCTATATGTACATTTTTCACTCTATGAAACAAAAGTGTTTCTCTTAAATGCAAAGCAACTTCTTAAATACTCAGCCTGGAAGCTAGAAATTCATCATTCTTTTTGAAAGGCTCAAATATAGCTGCTAGCTCTCAGTTAATTCCCTCAAAAAACCACAGATTAATAAGGCATGCTTTACTTCATAGAAACCGAACTGCCTCTTCCTTAATAAATGTTGATTCTAAATTTTCATCATCTTTATCATGTCTCTACTAATTCACTTCATCAACAGCTAGGTAAAAAATAGGATGGAAAGATTGTCAAGATATGTTAAGTGAGAGAAATAAAAAAGAAAATTGCAGGAAAATACTTAACAGCATAAACCCATTTATATTAAAAAGACATAATGAGTATATAGTATCTATGTGCACAGTTTTAAAAAAAAAAAAAAAGCCTGATGGGATATACTAACTATTCACAACTATCAGGGGGAAGAAGTGGAATTTGGAGTTCGAGAAACTTCCGTTTTAAATCTAGATTCTTCAGTATTATTTAAAATTGTGAAATTGCATTAATATAATTTTTAAAGATTATTAAGCCATTTCATAAAATATTTGGATTATGAGTACCTTAACCATGCCTCTAGCAATACTTGGCATTGTGCTTGACACAGTGGGCACTCAATAAATATTTCTGAATGAGAAAAAGCAAGGTAATTGTTCTTCAACAAGAAATATTTAAAGCTACTTTTTCTAATATAAAAGCATGCTTAAACAATAAACATCAAAAAATATTCATTAAATACCTATGTGCCAATTACGATGCTAGGTACTAGTGATTCAAAAGAAGCAAGATTTAAAATATAAGCTTTAAAGACCATCATTTTCCAACATGGTTATTTATTTAGGTTTTTTATCAATTTTTATTCTCAACATAGATATGCATCTTGGTCAACATACAATACAACAACTATGTCACAGAGAAAAAAATCTCACTTATAAACACTAACTAAGAAAGCACTAATTCCATTTCCCAACCCCCAAGTAAAAGTTTAAAAGGGGAGAAAATACAAAAAGAAGGAAAGGATGGAAAAGTAACAAGTGTTAGAGAAGATGTAGAGAAATCGGAACTCTTGTGCATTGCTGGTGGGAATAAAGTGGTGCCATCACTGTGGAAAAAATCTTGACAGTTCCTCAAAAGGTTAAATATAGAATTACCGTATGACCTGGCAATTATACGCCTACGTATATACCAAAAAGAATCAAAAGCAGGAATTCAAACAGATATTTGTACACCACTGTTCATAGCAGTATTATTCACAACAGCCAAAAGGTGGAAACAACTCAAGTGTCCATCCACAGATAAAGGAAAAAACTGTGGTATATACATATAATGGAATATTGTTATTCAGTGATAAAAAGGAATGAAGTGCTAATACATGCTACAACATAAATGAACCTAGGAAACATATTAAGATGCCAACGGATAAATATTATATAATACCACTTATATGAAATATCTACAATAAGTAAATTCACAGAGACAGAGAGATTACTGGAGACCCAGGGTGGGGAGGGTGGTGGTGGAAATGAAGAACTATTTCTTAATGGGTACAGAGTTTCAGTTTTGGGTGATGAAAATTTTGGTAATGGATGGTGATGACGGTATCACATCATTGTAAATGTAATTAATGCCACTGAATTGTACATTTAAAAATGGTTAAAATGGCGAAGTCAAAAGAAGATGGCGCATAGAAAGGAGTGGAAGCTAGTTAGTTCCCCTGGAACAACCAATAAACAACCAGGAACAACTAGCAAATAATCTGGAATAACTGCTAGGGGACAAACGTGACTGTTCACACATCATACACCAACCTGGATTGGGAGGAATGCCTGAGATCACAGCATAAAATCTGTAAGTAAAAACTGAGGACCCGACTGAGAGCCCCTTCCCCAGGGCAGCCCAAACTGCAAAGCCTCGCTGTGCTAGAGAGCAGCACTCTCTGAACAAGTGAATATACCTCAGTCCAGCTCCAACTGAGGTTTTAATTAGCAAATGTTGACTGATCAATACAAGCTACAAATCCTCAAGAAGCAGACAGAGTCTTTTGGTGATGATTGACCTTGGAGAGCTGGAGGACCTCTCTGGGAGGGAGAGGGAGCCCAGAGGACTGGGTGTTGTGTCTGGTCTAAGGGTGAAATTGAGGGTGGCCACGGACTGGCCCTGAAGGGGGGCTGTCTGTCCCCTTTTCAACTCAGTGGAGAAAGCCTCAGCCATTTTCAGTTCCCAGCTCTCTGACCCAGACAAGGGTGGAGACAGCAGAGTCAGAGAGACTATTTGAATGCAAATGATCTTTGCCCAGGGGGGGGGTGTATCTTCCCTAAAAGCAAAAAGGTGGTGCCAGGCTCTACTACCCGCCTTCCATTCAGAACCAGACCCTACAGCCTGAGGGAAAACAGCCAAGGGCCACACTTCCTTACACCAGTCTGGAGTGACAGGCTGACAGATGCCACCTGCTGGGCAGAAAAGCACAGTGGCTTGAGGCCTCAGAGGGTGTATCAATCTTCTAAGACAACCTCAGGGAAATTGGATACTGAATATTGCCCCCTTCTGAGATCTGAGCCCGTTCTGGTCTGGCAAAACCTGATTGGGGTAGCCAGGAAACCATGCTAGACAACAGAAAACTACACCCTACACTAAGAAAACCAAAGTTATGGTCCAGTCAAGGGAACAAACTTACAATTTAACTGATACAGGAATTAAACAAACTAATGCTAAATCAATTCAAAAAGTTTAGGGAATATATGGCAAAAGAGATGAAGCGTATAATGAAAACACTGGGTGTACATAAGCTAGAAATTGAAAGTTCGAAAAAACAACTGGCAGAATCTATGGAAATGAAATGCACAACACAAGAGATGAAAGACACAATGGAGACATACAATAGCAGATCTAAAGAGGCAGAGGAAAACACTCAGGAACTGGAGAACAAGATGCCTGAAAGCCTACACACAAAAGAACAGATAGAGACAAGAATGGAAAAATATGAGCCACATCTCTGGGAATTGAATGATAACGTGAAATGCAGGAACGTATATGTCACTGGTGTCCCAGAAGAGAGAAGGGAAAAGGGGCAGAAGTGATAATAAAGGAAATAATCAATGAAAATTTCCCACCTCTTATGAAAAACATAAAATTACAGATCCAAGAAGCGCAGCGTACCCCAAACAGAATAGATCTGAATAGGCCTACACCAAGACACTTAATAATCAAATTATCAAACATCAAAGATAAAGAGAGACCGACTCGAGAGCAGCTGCGGACTCTCAATCAGACCCCAACTACTAGGGCTCGGATACCGGCGAGATGCCTCTTTTCACCCCCAACCCTTTTGAGCAGGACGTGGTTACTCCTCCAGGAAAGTAGGTAAAAAGCCAGGAACTGCGTGGACTGGACACCACAGAGCAATCTGTCTTTGGGCATACTTCATACAACACTCATGAAAACGTGGAACTGCTGAGATCAGCGAAATCTGTAAGTTTTTGCGGCCAGGGGACCCGCGCCCCTCCCTGCCAGGCTCAGTCCCGGGGGAGGAGGGGCTGTCAGCTCCGGGAAGGAGAAGGGAGAATTGCAGTGGCTGCTCTTATCGGAAACTCATTCTACTGATTCAAACTCCAACCATAGATAGACTGAGACCAGACACCAGAGACTCTGAGAGCAGCCAGCCCAGCAGAGAGGAGACAGGCATAGAAAAAAAACAACACGAAAAACTCCAAAATAAAAGCAGAGGATTTTTGGAGTTCTGGTGAACACAGAAAGGGGAAGGGCGGAGATCAGGCCTGGAGGCGCATATGCAAATCCCGAAGCAAAGCTGATCTCTCTGCCCTGTGCACCTTTCCTTAATGGCCCTGGTTGCTTTATCTATTAGCATTTCAATAACCCATTAGATCTCTGAGGAGGGCCGTTTTTGTTTTGTTTTTTTTTTTTTTTTAAATCCTTTTTGCTTTTTCTAAAACAATTACTCTAAGAAGCTCAATACAGAAAGCTTCAAAGAATTGAAATTTGGGCACGTCAAGTCAAGAGCAGAACTAAGAGAGCTCTGAGACAAAAGGCAATAATCCAGTGGCTGAGAAAATTCACTAAACAACACAACTTCCCAAGAAAAGGGGGGTGTCCGCTCACAGCCACCATCCTGGTGGACAGGAAACACTCCTGCCCATCGCCAGCCCCATAGCCCAGAGCTGCCCCAGACAACCCAGTGTGACGGAAGTGCTTCAAATAACAGGCACACACCACAAAACTGGGCGTGGACATTAGCCTTCCCTGCAACCTCAGCTGAATGTCCCAGAGCTGGGAAGGGGGAGCAGTGTGAATTAACAGAGCCCCACTCAGCCATCATTTGAGCAGACTGGGAGCCTCCCTACACAGCCCAGCAGCCCAGAACTGCCCTGGGGGGGCGGCACTCACCTGTGACATAGCACAGTCATCCCTCAACAGAGGACCCGGGGTGCACAGCCTGGAAGAGGGGCCCACTTGCAAGTCTCAGGAGCCATACGCCAATACCAAAGACTTGTGGGTCAGTGGCAGAGACAAACTGTGGCAGGACTGAACTGAAGGATTAGACTATTGCAGCAGCTTTAAAACTCTAGGATCATCAGGGAGATTTGATTGTTAGGGCCACCCCCCCTCCCCGACTGCCCAGAAACACGCCCCACATACAGGGCAGGCAACACCAACTACACACGCAAGCTTGGTACACCAATTGGGCCCCACAAGACTCACTCCCCCACTCACCAAAAAGGCTAAGCAGGGGAGATCTGGCTTGTGGAGAACAGGAGGCTCGTGGACGCCACCTGCTGGTTAGTTAGAGAAAGTGTACTCCACGAAGCTGTAGATCTGATAAATTAGAGATAAGGACTTCAACTGGTCTACAAACCCTAAAAGAACCCTATCAAGTTCAGCAAATGCCACGAGGCCAAAAACAACAGAAAATTATAAAGCATATGAAAAAACCAGATGATATGGATAACCCAAGCCCAAGCACCCAAATCAAAAGACCAGAAGAGACACAGCACCTAGAGCAGCTACTCAAAGAACTAAAGATGAACAATGAGACCATAGTACGGGATATGAAGGAAATCAAGAAGACCCTAGAAGAGCATAAAGAAGACATTGCAAGACTAAATAAAAAAATGGATGATCTTATGGAAATTAAAGAAACTGTTGACCAAATTAAAAAGATTCTGGACACTCACAGTACAAGACTAGAGGAAGTTGAACAACGAATCAGTGACCTGGAAGATGACAGAATGGAAAATGAAAGCATAAAAGAAAGAATGGGGAAAAAAACTGAAAAACTCGAAATGGACCTCAGGGATATGATAGATAATATGAAACGTCCGAATATAAGACTCATTGGTGTCCCAGAAGGGGAAGAAAAGGGTAAAGGTCTAGGAAGAGTATTCAAAGAAATTGTTGGGGAAAACTTCCCAAATCTTCTAAACAACATAAATACACAAATCATAAATGCTCAGCGAACTCCAAATAGAATAAATCCAAAAAAACCCACTCCGAGACATATACTGATCACACTGTCAAACACAGAAGAGAAGGAGCAAGTTCTGAAGGCAGCAAGAGAAAAGCAATTCACCACATACAAAGGAAACAGCATAAGACTAAGTAGTGACTACTCAGCAGCCACCATGGAGGCAAGAAGGCAGTGGCACGATATATTTCAAATTCTGAGTGAGAGGAATTTCCAGCCAAGAATACTTTATCCAGCAAAGCTCTCCTTCAAATTTGAGGGAGAGCTTAAATTTTTCACAGACAAAGAAATGCTGAGAGAATTTGCTAACAAGAGACCTGCCCTACTGGAGATACTAAAGGGAGCCCTACAGACAGAGAAACAAAGACAGGACAGAGAGACTTGGAGAAAGGTTCAGTACTAAAGAGATTCGGTATGGGTACAATAAAGGATATTAATAGAGAGAGGGAAAAATATGGCAAACATAATCCAAAGGATAAGATGGCCGATTCAAGAAATGCCTTCACGGTTTTAACGTTGAATGTAAATGGATTAAACTCCCCAATTAAAAGATATAGATTCGCAGAATGGATCAAAAAAAATGAACCATCAATATGTTGCATACAAGAGACTCATCTTAGACACAGGGACACAAAGAAACTGAAAGTGAAAGGATGGAAAAAAATATTTCATGCAAGCTACAGCCAAAAGAAAGCAGGTGTAGCAATATTAATCTCAGATAAAATAGACTTCAAATGCAGGGATGTTTTGAGAGACAAAGAAGGCCACTACATACTAATAAAAGGGGCAATTCAGCAAGAAGAAATAACAATCGTAAATGTCTATGCACCCAATCAAGGTGCCACAAAATACATGAGAGAAACATTGGCAAAACTCAAGGAAGCAATTGATGTTTCCACAATAATTGTGGGAGACTTCAACACATCACTCTCTCCTATAGATAGATCAACCAGACAGAAGACCAATAAGGAAATTGAAAACCTAAACAATCTGATAAATGAATTAGATTTAACAGACATCTACAGGACATTACATCCCAAATCACCAGGATACACATACTTTTCTAGTGCTCACGGAACTTTCTCCAGAATAGATCATATGCTGGGACATAAAACAAGCCTCAATAAATTTAAAAAGATTGAAATTATTCAAAGCACATTCTCTGACCACAATGGAATACAATTAGAAGTCAATAACCATCAGAGACTTAGAAAATTCACAAATACCTGGAGGTTAAACAACACACTCCTAAACAATCAGTGGGTTAAAGAAGAAATAGCAAGAGAAATTGCTAAATATATAGAGACGAATGAAAATGAGAACACAACATACCAAAACCTATGGGATGCAGCAAAAGCAGTGCTAAGGGGGAAATTTATAGCACTAAACGCATATATTAAAAAGGAAGAAAGAGCCAAAATCAAAGAACTAATGGATCAACTGAAGAAGCTAGAAAATGAACAGCAAACCAATCCTAAACCAAGTACAAGAAAAGAAATAACAAGGATTAAAGCAGAAATAAATGACATAGAGAACAAAAAAACAATAGAAAGGATAAATATCACCAAAAGTTGGTTCTTTGAGAAGATCAACAAGATTGACAAGCCCCTAGCTAGACTGACAAAATCAAAAAGAGAGAAGACCCATATAAACAAAATAATGAATGAAAAAGGTGACATAACTGCAGATCCTGAAGAAATTAAAAAAATTATAAGAGGATATTATGAACAACTGTATGGCAACAAACTGGATAATGTAGAAGAAATGGACAATTTCCTGGAAACATATGAACAACCTAGACTGACCAGAGAAGAAATAGAAGACCTCAACCAACCCATCACAAGCAAAGAGATCCAATCAGTCATCAAAAATCTTCCCACAAATAAATGCCCAGGGCCAGATGGCTTCACAGGGGAATTCTACCAAACTTTCCAGAAAGAACTGACACCAATCTTACTCAAACTCTTTCAAAACATTGAAAAAAATGGAACACTACCTAACTCATTTTATGAAGCTAACATCAATCTAATACCAAAACCAGGCAAAGATGCTACAAAAAAGGAAAACTACCGGCCAATCTCCCTAATGAATATAGATGCAAAAATCCTCAACAAAATACTTGCAAATCGAATCCAAAGACACATTAAAAAAATCATACACCATGACCAAGTGGGGTTCATTCCAGGCATGGAAGGATGGTTCAACATAAGAAAAACAATGTATTACAACACATTAAAAACTCGAAAGGGAAAAATCAATTGATCATCTCAATAGATGCTGAAAAAGCATTTGACAAAATCCAACATCCCTTTTTGATAAAAACACTTCAAAAGGTAGGAATTGAAGGAAACTTCCTCAACATGATAAAGAGCATATATGAAAAACCCACAGCCAGCATAGTACTCAATGGTGAGAGACTGAAAGCCTTCCCTCTAAGATCAGGAACAAGACAAGGATGCCCGCTGTCACCACTGTTATTCAACATTGTGCTGGAAGTGCTAGCCAGGGCAATCCGGCAAGACAAAGAAATAAAAGGCATCCAAATTGGAAAAGAAGAAGTAAAACTGTCATTGTTTGCAGATGATATGATCTTATATCTAGAAAACCCTGAGAAATCAACGATACACCTACTAGAGCTAATAAACAAATTTAGCAAAGTAGCGGGATACAAGATTAATGCACATAAGTCAGTAATGTTTCTATATGCTAGAAATGAACAAACTGAAGAGACACTCAAGAAAAAGATACCATTTTCAATAGCAACTAAAAAAATCAAGTACCTAGGAATAAACTTAACCAAAGATGTAAAAGACCTATACAAAGAAAACTACATAACTCTACTAAAAGAAATAGAAGGGGACCTTAAAAGATGGAAAAATATTCCATGTTTATGGATAGGAAGGCTAAATGTCATTAAGATGTCAATTCTACCCAAACTCATCTACAGATTCAATGCAATCCCAATCAAAATTCCAACAACCTACTTTGCAGACTTGGAAAAGCTAGTTATCAAATTTATTTGGAAAGGGAAGATGCCTCGAATTGCTAAAGACACTCTAAAAAAGAAAAACGAAGTGGGAGGACTTACACTCCCTGACTTTGAAGCTTATTATAAAGCCACAGTTGCCAAAACAGCATGGTACTGGCACAAAGATAGACATATAGATCAATGGAATCGAATTGAGAATTCAGAGATAGACCCTCAGATCTATGGCCGACTGATCTTTGATAAGGCCCCCAAAGTCACCGAACTGAGCCATAATGGTCTTTTCAACAAATGGGGCTGGGAGAGTTGGATATCCATATCCAAAAGAATGAAAGAGGACCCCTACCTCACCCCCTACACAAAAATTAACTCAAAATGGACCAAACATCTCAATATAAAAGAAAGTACCATAAAACTCCTAGAAGATAATGTAGGAAAACATCTTCAAGACCTTGTATTAGGCGGCCACTTCCTAGACTTTACACCCAAAGCACAAGCAACAAAAGAGAAAATAGATAAATGGGAACTCCTCAAGCTTAGAAGTTTCTGCACCTCAAAGGAATTTCTCAAAAAGGTAAAGAGGCAGCCAACTCAATGGGAAAAAATTTTTGGAAACCATGTATCTGACAAAAGAATTTCTTTGCATATACAAAGAAATCCTACAACTCAATGGCAATAGTACAGACAGCCCAATTATAAAATGGGCAAAAGATATGAAAAGACAGTTCTCTGAAGAGGAAATACAAATGGCCAAGAAACACATGAAAAAATGTTCAGCTTCACTAGCTATTAGAGAGATGCAAATTAAGACCACAATGAGATACCATCTAACACCGGTTAGAATGGCTGCCATTAAACAAACAGGAAACTACAAATGCTGGAGGGGATGTGGAGAAATTGGAACTCTTATTCATTGTTGGTGGGACTGTATAATGGTTCAGCCACTCTGGAAGTCAGTCTGGCAGTTCCTTAGAAAACTAGATATAGAGCTACCATTCGATCCAGCGATTGCACTTCTCGGTATATACCCGGAAGATCGGAAAGCAGTGACACGAACAGATATCTGCACGCCAATGTTCATAGCAGCATTATTCACAATTGCCAAGAGATTGAAACAACCCAAATGTCCTTCAACAGATGAGTGGATAAATAAAATGTGGTATATACACACGATGGAATACTACGCGGCAGTAAGAAGGAACGATCTGGTGAAACATATGACAACATGGATGAACCTTGAAGACATAATGCTGAGCGAAATAAGCCAGGCACAAAAAGAGAAATATTATATGCTACCACTAATGTGAACTTTGAAAAATGTAAAACAAATGGTTTATAATGTAGAATGTAGGGGAACTAGCAGTAGAGAGCAATTAAGGAAGGGGGAACAATAATCCAAGAAGAACAGATAAGCTATTTAACGTTCTGGGGATGCCCAGAAATGACAAAAAAAAAAAAAAGATAAAGAGAATCCTGAAAGCAGCAAGAGAGAAGCGATCCATCACATACAAAGGAAGCTTGATAAGACTATGTGTGGATTTCTCAGCAGAAACCATGGAGGCAAGAAGGAAGTGGTGTGATACATTAAAGATACTGAAAGAGAAAAACCACCAACCAAGAATCCTATATCTGGCAAAACTGTCCTTTAAATAGGACGAAGAGCTTAAAATATTTTCTGACAAACAGACAATGACAGAGTTTGTGAATAAGATACCTGCTCTACAGGAAACACTAAAGGGAGCACTACAGACAGAAGGGAAAAGATAGGAGTGAGAGGTTTGGAACACAATTTTGGGAGACAGTAGCACAGTAATGTAAGTACACTGAACAAAGATGACTGTAAGTATGGTTGAAAGAGGAAGGTTAGGAGCATGTGGGACACCAGAAGAGGAAAGATAAAGACTGGGATTGTATAACTCAGTGAAACCTGGGTGCTCAACGATTGTGATAAAAGGTACAAATATGTTTTTACATGAGGGAGAACAAATGAATGTCAACATTGCAAGGTGTTAAAAATAGGGTGGGATTGGGGGAAAGATACAATCAATGTAAACTAGAGAGTATAATTAACAGAAACACTGTATTATCCTTCCTTTAATGTAACAAAGGCAAAATACCAAAACTAAATGCATATGGGGGGGTATAGGGGAGGGGTATGGGACTCTCGGCATTGGTGATGTTGTCCAACTCTTTACTCCCTTTGGTTTAATGCTATCTTTCCTTTTGTTGCTTCATACCTGACATGTTATTTCCCCCCTCCTTTCTTTTTTTGTCTCTCTACCTTCTTTGACTCTTCCTCTCTCTTTGTGGAAGAAATGGAGATGTCCCTATAGAGACAGTAGTAATGGTGGTGAATACATATATATGTGATTATACAGGGAACCATCGATTGTTTACTTAGGACGGAATTTATGGTGTGTGAACAGAACCGTCTAAAAAAAAAATGGGTTGATGAAGAAACCTTGAGGGCACTATATTGAGTGAAATAAGACAGACACATAAAGACCAATATTGCAGGGTCTCACTGATACGAACTAGTTATAATAAGTAAATTCAAAGGCATGAAATATAAATTACCAGGATATAGAATGGGGCTAAAGAATGGGGAGCGGTTGCTTATTATGAGCAGAATGAGTGCTGAATGATGTGTGAATGTGATGGAAAGGGTAAGCTCAGAGTCACGTACGTCACCAGAAGGAAAGTTGGAGGTTAAAAGATGGGAATGTATAAAACAGTGAATCTTGTGGTGGACAATGTCCGTGATTAACTGTACAAATACTAGAAATCTCTCTCATGAACTAGAGTAAATGTATGACACTCTAACTAGAAGTTAATAATAGAGGGGCATATAGGAAAAAATATATACCTATTGCAAACTATATACTACAGTTTGTAGTATTTTAACATTCTTTCATCAACAGTAACAAATGTACTATACCAATACTATGAATCAATAATGGAGAGGGGGTGGTCAGGGCTATAGAAAGATTTGAGGTTCATTTTTTTGTCTTTATTTCTTTTCTGGAGTAATGAAAATGTTCTAAAAGTTGAAAAAAAATTAATTGTGATGGATGCACAGCTGTATGATGGTACTGTGGACAACTAATGGTACACTTTGGATCTTTGGATAACTGTATGGTTTGTGAACAATCTCAAAAACAAACAAACAAAAAAACTGAGTTAGGCTTTTTAAAAAAATACAGGAGAGAACCATGTGACCTCTTGGGTTAGAATTAGGTGTAGTTTTAGATAGGACACCAAAAGTGCAATCCATATAGATCAGTTTGATAAACTGGACTTTATAAAAATAAAAACTTTTGCTCCACATAAGTCACTCTTAGGGGAAGGAATAGACAAGTTGCAGATTGGGCAAAAATATCTGCAAATCACATTTCAGACAAAGGACTTGTATTTAGAATATATAAGAAACTCTTAAAACTCAACAAGAAAACAAACAACCCAACTTTTTAAAAATGTGCAAGAGATTTAAACAGACATGTCACAAAAAAATACATGTGGATATCAAATAAGCACATTAAACAATGCTCAACACCATTAGTGACTTGGGAAGTACAAGCTAAAACCACAATGAAATGTTACAACACAACTATTAGAATGGCTAAAATTAAAAAGATTGACTCTAAGTGGAATGACTGGAATGACTGCTACTGGTGGGAATGCAAAATGGTATAGCCACTTGGAAATCAGTTTGGCAGTTTCCCATAAAGTGAACCATACATTTACCATATGACCCAGACATCACTCCTAAATATTTACTTAAGAGAAACGAAAATGTATGTTTACAGAGAAATCCTTTATGAGAATGTTTATAGCAGCTCTATACATGTATCTCATATTAGTTTCCTAAGGCTGTTGCTACAAATTACCACACACTTGGTAGCTTAAAACAAATTTATTCTGTCTCAGTTCTGGCAGCTAGAAGTCCAATACCAAGGTGTCAGTAGGGTTGGCTCCCTCTGGAAGCTCTGAGGGAGAATCCATTCCAAGCTACTCTCCTAATTTCTGGTGGCTGTGACAACTCTTGGTGTTCTTTGGCTTGGAACTACATAATTCCAATCTTTGCCTTTACCTTCATGGCCTTTTTCTCTCTGTATCTCTCTTCCCTGTTGATGTACCTCAAATCTCCCTCTCCTTTCTCTTAAAATACCACCACTCATTGGATTTGGGCATACCCTAAATCCAGGATGATCTTACTTCATGGTCCTTAGCTTGATTACATCTACAAAGACCCTATTTCCAAATGAGGTTCAGTTTACAAGTATCAGGGGTTAGGACTTGGACATATCCTTTTGGGGGACACAATTCAACTCACTACAACTGCCAAAACTGGAAACAATCCAGATGACCTTCAACAGATAAATGGATAAACAAACTATGGTATATCCAATCAATGGAATGCTACTCAGTAATAAAAGGGAACAACTATTAATTTATACAACTCAGTTGAACTTTAATGCATTTTACTAAATGAAAGAAGCCAGGCCTAAGAGGCTACATAGCATATGATTCTACTTATATGACATTCTGGAACAGGCAAAACTACAGAGACAAAAATAAGATCAGATGTTGCCAATAAGGTGGGGGTTAGGAGAAGTTTGGGTCAAGGGTATACAGAAGCTCTGTACTATTTTTTCAACTTTTCTGTAAGTCTAAAATTATTTCAAAATAAAAAGTATTTTAAAAACTGAGTTAGGTACAACCCTCCCCCCGATGTGGGACATGACTCCTAGGGGTGTAAGTCCCCCTGGCAATGCGGGACATGACTCCCAGGGATGACCCTGGCCCTGGCATCGTGGGATTGAGAATGCTTCCTTGGCCAAAAAAGGGGAAAAGAATGGAACAAAATAAAGTTTCAGAGGCTAAGAGATTTCAAATAGAGTTGAGAGATCATTCTGGAGGTTACTCTTATGCATTTACTCTTATGCATTATATAGATATTCCTTTTTAGTTTCTAGTGGATTAGAATGGATAGAAGGAAATATCTGAAACAGTCGAACTGTAATCCAGTAGCCTTGATCCTTGATGATGATAGTGTAAGTATATAGCTTTTATGGGGTGACTGTTTGATTGCGAAAACCTTGTGACTGACACTCCCTTTATCTACCATATGAGCAGATGAGTAATAATATAAAAGACAAAAAACAAATAAATAATAGGGGGGATAAGGGGTGTGGGATGCTTTGGGTGTTTTTAATTTTACTATTTTTTTTCTTTCTGTGTTTTTGTGTGTGTGTGTGTGTGTGAAGTAATGAAAATGTTCTAAAACTGAATGTGGTGATGAACGCATAGCTATTTGGTGATACTGTGAGCCACTGATTCTATTCTTTGGATGGATTATACGGTATATGGATATATCTCAATAAAATTAACATTAAAAAAACTAAGGGAGGAAACTAACATGGAGGCTAAGTGAGACAGGGCAAAAAAACACCTCCATGAAAAATACTAGATAAAAACCAGAAAGTGACCCAGAACACAAGTTCCAGCAATGCACCAGCTGGACAAGGTCTGCTAAATCCACAGGAACCGTGCATTTGGTAAAACTAGGAGTCTGCATTCTGAAACCACTGAGTGAGCCGGCTGAAAGTCCGGCAGCTGCACTGCAGTGTGGGGAAACTGTGGGTTGGCATTTGGAGATGGACTAGTTCTTTTTTTTTTTTTTTTTTTTTTTTAAGATTTAATGTCTGATCTTATTTATTTGTTACTTTTAGAAAATCTTATTTTTGACTGGACTCAGACTTGGAGGTAGAAGCTCTCAGTGAGGACAGCCTACGTCTCTTGGCAATCTGTTCCTGGCGTTTTTCTTTGGCCTCCTTCATTCTCTTGGCCAAAAGTTTAGCATATTCTGCGGCCTCTTCCTTATTTTTCTTAGTACGCTGTTTCTTCAATGCAATACGCCGACGTTTATGCTGCAGAACACGTGGAGTAACAAGACGCTGAATCTTGGGTGCTTTGGTCCTGGGTTTCTTACCTTCTTTGTTCAGGGGCTTTCTCACAACATACTGGCGGACATCATCTTCTTTAGAGAGATTGAAAAGTTTGCGGATTCTGCTAGCTCTTTTGGGCCCCAGGCGACGAGGCACAGTTGTATCAGTCAGTCCAGGAATATCCTTCTCTCCTTTTTTTACAATAACCAGGTTGAGAACACTCAAATTGGCATCCACAATGCAACCCCGAACAGATTTGCGCTTTCTTTCTCCAGTTCTCCTTGGTCTATAACAGGAATGCCCCTTACTCAGTAGGAGGCGGACACGGCCATGGGTCAAGACACCCTGTTTCATGGGGAAACCTTGTTTGTCATTTCCACCACTGATTCGGACAACGTAACCCTTCCACTCTTCGCCCAGAGCGTCAGCAGCAACTTCTGTGGCCATTCGCTTCTCATAAAATGTACGAAGTTTGCGTTCATCGTCCACTTCAATGAGTTTCTGGCAGCCAGTGGCTTCATGCTGAGACAGCCGACTGCCTTCGAGGCGCCACGAAAAAGGGGGACTAGTTCTTTTTAAAAAAAAAAAAACCCAGGAGAGGCTGCAGATACGACCCGGAGAACCACGCAGCAGAGCATGGCAGGAGCAGGCTGTACCAATGCCTCAGTGTCTGGCGTGGAGGATAGCCCTTCCCACACCCACTGCTGATTGTCTTAAGACCAGGGGGGCAGAGGGGAGCCAAAAGAAGAAAGAAACAGTGCCCCTTGCAGCCATCTCCCTGGCGGGCTGGGGACGCTCCTGCCCGGGGCCAGACCCATAGCCCAGAGCCGCGCCAAAAAACCCAGTGTGACGGGAGTGTTTCCTGCAGCACTGCACACGCGCCACAATATCGGCCATGGACAGTGTCCTTTAGTGCCCCCATAGCTAACTGTCCCGGAGCTGGGAAGGCGGAGCTGTGTGAAAAGGGGAAAATTAATACGCCCTATTCAACCATCTTTACATCAGGCTGGAACGCCCCTGCACAGCCTGGCGGCCCAGGGCTTCCCTGGAGGGCTGGCGCGCACTTGTGATGTGGCACAATCTTCCCTCAGCAGAGGTCGTGGAAGGGCACAGCTGAGAAGGGGGACCCGCTTGGAAATCCCAGGGACCCTACGCCAATACCAAGGACTTGTGGGTGAGCGGCAGAGACAATCTGTGGCAAGACTGAAATGAAGGCTTAGACTCTTGTAACAGCCTTAAATCTCTGGGAACACCTGGGAGGTTTGATTATTAAAGCTGCCCTGCCTCCCTAACCGCTCAGACACATGCCCCACATTCAGGGCAGACAGCACCAACAACACACCCAAACTTAGTGCACCTACTGAACCCCACAAGAATCATATCCCCACATACCACAAAGACAAAGTTGGGGAGAACTGACTTGAGGGGAATAGGAGACTCGCGGACGCCATCTGCTGGCTAGTTAGAGAAAGTGTATGCCACCAAGCTGTAGATCTGACAAATTAGAGATTGGTATTTTTTATAACCTGAAAGAACCCTATCAAATAAAGCAAATGCCAAGAGGCCAAAAACCACAGAAAATCTTAAAGCATATGATAAAACCAGACAATATGGAGAACCCAAACACCCAAATTAAAATATCAGAAGAGACATAGTACTTGGCATAATTAATTAAAGAACTAAAGACAAACAACGAGAGCATGTCACAGGATATAAAGGACATGAAGAAGAGCATGACACGGATATAAAGGACATAAAGAAGACCCTAGAAGAGCATAGAGAAGAACTTGCAAGAGTAAATAAAAAAATAGAAGATCTTACGGAAATAAAAGAAACTGTTGGCCAAATTAAAAAGACTCTGGATACTCATAACACAAGATTAGAGGAGGCTGAACAATGACACAGCGTCCTCGAGGACTACAGAACGGAAAATGAAAGAACAAAAGAAAGAATGGGGAAAAAAATAAAAAAAATCGAAATGGATTCAGGGATATGATAGATAAAATAAAACGTCCAAATTTAAGACTCATTGATGTCCCAGAAGGGGAAGAGAAGGTTAAAGTTCTAGAAATTTCAAAGAAATTATTACGGAAAACTTCCCAAACCTTCTACACAATATAAATACACAAAGCATTAATGCCCAGCGAACTCCAAATAGAATAAATCCAAATAAACCCACTCCAAGACATATTCTGATCAGACTGTCAAGAACTGAAGGGAAGGAGCAAGTTCTGAAAGCAGCAAGAGAAAAACAATTCACCACATACAAAGGAAACAACATAAGACTAAGTAGTGACTACTCAGCGGCCACCATGGAGGCGAAAGGGCAGTGGCACGACATTATATTTAAAATTCTGAGAGAGAAAAATTTCCAACCAAGAATACTTTATCCAGCAAAACTCTCCTTCAAATTTGAGGGAGAGCTTAAATTTTTCACAGACAAACAAATGCTGAGAGATTTTGCTAATAAAAGACCTGCCCTACTTCAGATACTAAAGGGAGTCCTACCAACAGAGAAACAAAGAAAGGAGAGAGACATGTAGAGAAATTTAACAGACATATATAGAACATTATATCCCAGATCACTGCGACACACATTCTTCTCTAGTGATCACGGATCTTTCTCCAGAATGGACCGTATGCTAGGACATAAAACAAACCAAAATAATTTAAAAAACAAACAAACAAAAAAACATTGAATTTGTTCAAAACACATTCTCTGACCACAATGGAATGCAAATAGAAGTCAGTAACCATCAGAGACTTGGAGAATTCACAAACACCCGGAGGGTAAAAATGAGGGGGAGATGAAAACATTCCCGGATAATCAAAAGCTGAGGGACTTCATCACCCGTAGACCAGTCCTATAAGAAATGCTAAAGGGAGTTGAGCAGGCTGAAAGAAAGGGACACTAAACAATTGACTGAAACTACATGAAGAAATAAAGATTTCCAGTAAAGACCACATGGTAAATATAAATACCAATACTACTGTATTTTTGATTTGTAACTCCACTATTTACTTCCTACAGGATCTAAAATACATAAACGGTAATGATAAATCAGTGGTTTTGGACTCTGTAAAATGTGTAATTTTTGACAAGAACTACATAAAGGTGGGGGAATGGAGGAGTATAGGAACATAGTTTATGTGTCCTATTGAAGTTAAGTTGATATCAAAGAAAAACAAGATTGTTACAGATTTAAGAGGTTAAATTTAAGCCCCACAGTAAACACAAAGAAAGTATCAGAGAATATGACCATAGAGATGAAAAGTAGAGTATGGGTTAAGAGAAATGGGGGAAGGGGCAATGGGGAGTTAAGAAATGAGTGTAGGGTTTCTGTTTGGGGTGAAGGGAAACTTCTAGAAATGGATGGTGGGAAGGTGATAGCATTGCAACATTCTAAATGTGATTAATCCCACTAATGGAATGCTAGGGAGGGGGTGGAATGGGAAAATTTAGGCTGTATATATGTTTCCACAATTGAAATTAAAAAAAAAAGACAGTCTAAATAGATTACAGTTAAATGCCAAGGATGATCCTGGATGGGATATGAGGATGGAGGAGAGGAGGCTCAAAGGGACACAGATGGGACATAAGAAAAAAAAAAAAAGGAAATATAGAATGTAAGCTTTGTATCAATGTTGAATTTCTTGAACTTCTTAGCTGCACTTAATGGGATTGCATAAAAGAATGTTCTTGTTCATGGAAAATGTATATGTGAATTATATTGTTTGTTCAAGAATGTGTGCAGCTTGCTCTCATATGTTCAGAAGACAGAGCAATAGACGATGGATGATATGAAGGGAGGGAGGGAGGGAAAGAAAGAAACGGTGGTGTGACAGGATGTTAAAGTTGGTAGATTGGGGTATCAGGGGAGAGGGGTCAGGGTATGCTGGAGTTCTGTGTATGGGGTTTGTATTGTTTTGGCAACTGTTCCTGTAAGTTTGAATATATTTCAAAATAAAATTAAAAAAAAAAACAAAGCAAACAACAACAAAAAAACTAAGGGCTTTAAATATTTTAAATTTTAAAATTTATAACAGGGATCTTTAATCAGATAACAGAGGAATGAGGTTTTACAATTATTGTAAAGATTCAAGCCTGGAAAAAGTAAATAAATATGAAAATTTTCAGAACTTAAACACAAATGGAGTAGGATGGAAAATTCTTCTAAACAAGAATGCTAGTCTATTTAGACATTTCCCGTTCTGTATGCTAAGCACATCCCCTGAAGAATGCAGCACACATTGACTACAGCTTTATATACAAAGCCCTGCAACAAGAGCTTCTCACAGTAGTTCTGCTAAAGTATTTCAGTCACATGGTTTTAAAAGAACTCTTTAAATAGTTTCACAAATTAATAACAATCCAATTATTTTTTAGTTAAAAGTGTTTTTCTCGGTTTGAAAAGTCAAATTCTACTAACAATCAACAACCCAGGATACTCTTCAAAGGGAAAAATAATACTTTTTTGGAGTGTATATGCCTATGCACACACACACACACACACATCTATAGGCATGTGTATGTGTGTATAGGTATATATGCATACATACGTGCATGTCTGAATTTAGATGGAATCTGAGAAATCATTGCCAAATTAAACTCTTGCAGACATAGCAACCAAGGACTAGGCCTAGAAAACAGCATGAAAATTATTTGTATGGAGTATTTAAAAGGTCTGTAAAATAATATTTCATTCTCTCCATTTTAGAACATAAAGGTGATATCTAAATTCTCAAATTTACTTGTAAAGCTATAAAGAATTTCTAGAATATTTCTGGTTGAGTGTATGAATTGCTACAATTTCTTTGACAGGCAATGGCAATACCTATCAAAATCTTAAAATAAAAGTATTGATTCAGCAATGACACTATGGGAATTATAAATACAAGTACAAAATTAAGTAGAGCTTGTAATAGCAAAAGAATAAAAACAAACTGAGGTGACCTATCAATAAAGAAGATTTTAATCGCAGTTGAGATATGTGATCCTTTCCCCTGCCCATGCTTTAGGATCTTGTTTAATTTTCATCTTCAATTTATCTTTCTATTGGACTCTTCTAAGCACACATAAAAAAACCCCAGTCTCTTACAGTCAACGAATCCTTTTCCCTCCAGTCTGCCCCTTTCACCTCTACCTCAAGCTATCCTTTTTCTCTGTTCCCACCAAAACCAACTTTCTTGAGTGCTCTACATTTGCTATTTCCTCCTCTCACAATTTACATTCACTCCTGTTCTTAGCCCTGTGACTCATATAGCTCTCTACCTACATCTACAAATTTACAAATCCAATCCTTATCCTACTGGACTTCTTTGTACCAAATGACCCTGCTGACAACTCTTATTCTCAAGCTCCTTTGTCCCTTGACTTCCAGGTCTTCAGTCTCTTATGGTTCTCTCCTCTATATCTCTATAACTACCCCCTCTTTCTCTCCTCCCCCTCTTTCTCCTGTCCCTGCACATGCTCTGCTTCCCCATTCCAGACTGCTTTCCAACATGGATGCTAGCTGCTCCCATGCTCAAGTTCTGACACCCTATGCTGGGCAACTTTCTTTGGGGAGGGGTTCATCACCCTGTTCAGGATCTGACACCCCTATGCCAAGCTGCCCCTCTGCAAGGACACCCTTCATACTGCTTGGGCCCTGACTCTGGACATCAGGCAATATCTATGTGGATATCCTCCCTAACCTTGCTCAGGCTATGATACCCCATTCTGGGTCTTCCTCTCTCCTCCCTACCCTCACCCTGCTGTGTGAATGCTTACCTTGCTCTGTCCTCCAGACTAGCTTTAAGGCTGAATTGTGCAGAAAGGACAAAGGAAAGGGAGATAAAGAAATACTATACTATCTTAACTATAGCTTTAGAGTAAGTCTTGATATCTGGTAGGGCAAGTTCTTCTTGTTCTTACTGTTCTTCAGGATTGTCTTGGCTATTCTTAGTCTTTTGTTCTTTTCCAATTTCTTTTTTATTTTCACCTTGTTCTTAAATACACTTCAGTCAGCCCCTCCTTAACATTTTGCCCATTCCCAGCCTTAGCACTTTTGTAATATATTTCCATAACAGAATAGCCTTGGTCATTTAATACAAGGAGGCTCTCTTCATCCATTTCACTAGAAGTATCCAAGTAAAAAATTCCTGTTAATGATGTAACATAAAATTCCTCTGCTCCTTGCCTTCAACTGATCTCTAAACTAGGTTTGAGGACCATCAATAGAGTGTTGGGTGAGGCTTCATGTAAGCTGTGACATCTGGGTTGGAATGGATCCTGAAAGAAGATATCTTCTAGTGGTGGTAATCTGAACAGGATAAAAAACATGTAACAAAACTATAAAGAAAAGTAATTGGATGCAAAGATCTGAAGTTCAGGAAAGGGGTCATGGTTGGAAATCCAAATTTGTGAAACACAGATTTGTGGATGACGTTTATAGCCATGAGACTTGATTTAACTAGACTAAGTCGAGAGGAGGGCTGAAGTTTAAATCCTGGGGTACACCACATTTAGAGGTCAAAAAGTAGAAGAGAAACCAGCTATGGAGTCAGAGTAGTGAAGAAAATCACTGAGAGAATGGTGTCCTGGAAGCAAAATGAAGAAAGCATTTTAAGAAGTGGAATGCATTTAAATGTGCCAAATGTTGCTGAGAATTTTCCTTTAGGTTTGGAAAGATTGCTGTGCTCAACCTTGACACAAGGTATATCAGTGCAGTGGATAGGACTAAAAGTCTGAGAGAAATGGGATGAAGAGAAAACAGATTGTTCCTTGAACATGAAGAAGTCTGTACCCATCTCAGGGCCTTTACAGTTGCTACTTCACCTGTCTTAAACACTATTCCTCTAAACCTTTCCATGTCAGGGTGCACATCCCTCAGTCAGGGTGCAAGTCACCTCCTCCCAGAAACCTTCTCCCCTCATTGCCATTTATCTTGCTTCCTTTTCTTCACAGCACTTATCAGTACCTGAAATTCTATTATTTCATTTATTTACTTGTTTGCTGCTTTTCTTCATAAGAAAGTGATAAATAAAAAAAACAATTAGGTACAAAGACTTGTTTTTAAGGACAACCTGTTCATTTTTCTAAGCGCATCATTTCTGGGAGATTTTGCATTACTTGAAGATTAATCCAGTGGATTATTCATAACCTCATTCACTACAGCTCTCTCACAGCGACAAATCTGCAATACAGCAACGAAGAAGGTATAAAACTTTACAATCCCTAACAAATACTCTTTACTACCACTAATCTGTCACAAAGTTTCCTGTAGTTCTCTGTTTCCTTGGTTATAACCCGTCACTTCAACCTTCCTTCACAGAGAAACTGTGTTAGTAAAATTAATGCGTTAATTATAATTCTCACCTTCAATTTCTTTTTTTATAATGGAGGCAAAGCATGCCCTAAATATAGCTTAGGTCATCCTCAAAGTTCTCAGACAAATGAAAGTTGTAGGATATTTTAAATTAGAGATAGTCTAGTTCAATCTTTGTGACATGCCTGTGACACAGCCCATGAATGAAGTCTAAACCTTTGACTCCCAGCCCTTTGTAAAGTTAGAAAAAGATACCTCATTAATAACAAGGATATAGGTGAATAAGTAAAAATGTCCTAATTATTAAACATACTCTACAAACTGCACTTATGTCATTTTTGTAACATAACACTCCATTCTTGGAAATCCTTATCTATTAAGACTGTATCTCATTTAGTGACTCCCTGTCCAGACCAAATAGAGGCAGACAGGATTCTGTTTTCAGAGACTCTAGAGAGAGTATTTGCCTTAGTATTTCTAGAGAAGACATAAAAAGCTCCCATGCTTAAGTTCATATTAATAGTCTGAATTTATACCTTTTTAGAAAAATTCTGTCACAGTGTGTCTTTGGATTAAATAAGAATAGAATTACAATAATTTTCTCTTCAGGCAGACTTCTGGATAGTAATTAAAATGTAGTTATCATACGGTATACATTTTTGATGAACTGAAAGTATCCCTCCTACTTAATTTTGTTTTGGGGAAAAGGGCACAGCAAGTAGGCGATTTGAGGATGAGCGTTTTGAAAGATCTACTAAATGGCAGGCTAAAAAAACAAATGTGGCTGTAGGAGTAAAAATGAGAATTCCCTAATAATATTCCCTAATAATAATAATTCCCTAATAATATCAGCTACATGAATAGTTTCAAATAAATTGAGAAACCAGGAAAAGAGAAGGGAAAAAAGATGAGATCAGCCTTACTGTTAAAAAATATTTTTCAGTGGGAGAAATCCATCAAATATTTATTGCCTATTATTGCTATGAGCACATATCAAGACAGTGGAATGATTCTCTACCTTCTAGAGCTGAGAAATAGACCATTTATGTTATCCCCAAAGAGCCTTTCTAATATTTAAAGCAATATATTCATTCAGTAAATGTTCTGAATGCTTATCATGTGCCAGGCACTATTCTAGGGGCTAGGGATACAGCAGTAAATAAACCACATGGAATTTACATTTGTAGTAGAGACAGACAAACAAGGTAAATAAACGACTTAATGTTTTTAAAGTATTGTAAGAGCTACGTATAGACCATGGTAAATACTATGCAGAAAAATAAAGCAGGAAAAGGAGACAGGATACAAATATTCATTTGTATTCATTGTAAATGGTCCGTTTTAGGTACAATTTATGATAGATTTTATAATGTAACAAAGATTTTATATGTAACAAGGTCCTTTTATGATCAATATTTCCTTTATAAATATTCCATTTTAGAGGTTATAGAATATAACTTTAAATAATTTTTAAAGTTAATTATTATAATAGTCCCACTCTTTAGAACACATTAATGGTTATATTTATCACTTATTTGATGAGAAGATTTTGACCAAGAATATAGTCTACAATGAATTAATATAGTATCTTTAGGTAAACACAATGCACTTTTGAATATCACTTTGTGAAGTGGCTTTAAGGGAAAGTGTTTTAAATTTTTAAAAAGTGGAGCCCTACTAAATTGTGAAGTTTCTAATAGTATACCAAGGAATTTCAAGTGGCAACAACTTGCAATTCAAAAAACAAAATGACACTAGTCAGCCCCCCCAAATTCATACTATATAGCCTAAACAAAATAGACATGAATACTGGTCATTAGTGTCATTAGCATACTAATCAAGAAAATAATCAGGCTTCACTTCTGTTTTCCTGTATAACTTGAAACCAAATACTTAAAACTAATGTTCTTTATGAAGAGCTAAAAAAAAAAAAACAAAAATGACAATTTTACAAACTAAAATTTATACAAATGATTTCATTTTATTAAGTCTTGATATTCTAGTACTTTAAATTTAGAAAAGAAAGCTTATAAAATGTAAACTGAAGGTTTCAGCAGGATAAAGGTTACCTTTAGGCTAGTATGTGAACGTGGTTGACTTAAATCATGAAATTTCCATTGCTCTGATCCAGGGGTCTCGCCTTCTTTCTGCGTGTCAGGTGTAAGCAATCCATCTCCAGGAGGTAATGGAAAAATCCCTAATGATATAGGGCGTTCCTTTCTATTTGGGGAGGGAAGGAGGAAAAAAAAGGATTCATTCATTTTTATACTTTTTGTCATAACTGTAAAATAATTAGTCTGGGCTGTCATTAGTTTCGAATCATCACTCTTTAAATAATACTGTCTGCCCATCTGAACAAGCAGGTTAGCCAAAAAGAAAAGACAGTCTCAGAAGTTTAAATTAGCTACAAGAAATTAAGAAAAGTGGTAGGAAATAGTTTTTGGAAATCTTATAAATTACTGATGAGTTCTTTGCCCAGGAATCTGTAGTCTGGTTTCACAGTGAAAAGATCTGCTAAGTTTTGACTCCGGCTTAGGTTAGCCCTAGGCAAACTTGCAACCCACAGATTCCTCCCCCTTTGTAAGTGACCCCAACCTCTGCTTCTCAATTTCCAAGTCCTTACAGTAACCTGTGGATACTTATCAATGCCTCTTCAGGGTATGACTTTCCTGAATACAGGAAAATCAATATACATACTATCTACTTATCCTCCCTAAGGAGCAAAGTTCTATTTTTCTACAGAACCATTATATGAATATCTTTCAGAAACAGTACATGAGAAAAACCCTTGTCAGATTTTTCCAAACAATGAAGCCAAAAAATTCTATGAAAAGATCATAGAATGTCCAATGTTTTGTGAGAAATGCCAATGCACCAGAGTTACAATTTTAATAATAATGGAATTTTAACAAGAAACACATCCTTTGTTGATGCACAGAAGATTCCAAATCCAAGGACTTTTAGTTGGTGGAAATGAGCCTACTAACAGGTCATCCTGGGTCACTAACTCACAATGTGGAAACTGGGGAGAAACTGAGTTTACACTAAAGGTTTGGAACCCATACTTCTACTGGTAAGAATGTAAGTTAGAACAGAAACAAGGAGATTATAAATAAAAGTGGGAAAATACTCAATTTTGCTAAATACATCTTCTATTCTGTAAGCTCATTTTTATACCAAAGAAATAAAGCCATTTTTGAAATAAGCCTTCACTTAATATAAAGGGTATGCTCTTCCATTTCTAAAAATCAGAAAGAATTACCAAAACTCTCATAATACATTCTTAAAGATTAAATGAAGCAGAAGGGGTTGAGAGATTGCACTGTATTGGAATTGTACACATGAGGAAATAAAATAGAAAACAGGTCTTCTCTCTACCAGTTTAAGTTGTCACTTCTTCACAGTTGGATTACTTTTCATTATTTGATTTGAAAGGGAAAAATCAAATGCAGGTAGTAGCACAATAGGAGGGTAGAATTTAATACCAAATCTAACTTCGAGATTACGAGTTGTCAGACCAACCAAACGACAAAAAAAAATTAACTCATCAGTTATTCTGTTTATACCAGTTATTCACAAACACTGGTCAGCAACAAAGTTTTCCTGAGTCCATGGCAAAAAGACACATTATTTATACCCTTTTAATATAATATATAATGCACACAGGCACATTTCCAGATAGGAATAACATGTTCTTTCTTGAGAATGAATGCCCCTTATATCTTTATTTTAAACTACATCTGTTCTGCTTTTATGATCTTAAAAACAACCTTTCTTTGATCAAATGACAGTGATTGGTAGCAGGATTTTTTTTTTAATGTTCATAACTGATGAAATTAAAAGTTGGCAACCTGAAGTATATCCCCCAATTTTGGGGGAACATATTTTGGGAATTGAAAAATCTAAGGATCTAAGAGCCCCTAGTCTTGAGTTTATTTATTTTATTTTTAAACATACTTCAATGACTTAAGCAGTCTAGAGGAACACAAGATGTGAACAGAACCAGGAAGATAATACAGACTTCTTCATGCAAATCCATCACACTAATAACAGAAGTCAAAATACAGGCCAGCCATTAGAATTATCTCCCTATATGAATGACAACACTTTCATTTTCACACATAATACATATTGACAAAGTTTTAAACTAGACTATGAGAAGGAGGTCTGCTGTGGACACAAGTTTTACTCCCCTACTCCTGTCAACTAATTCCACAACCTCAAATAAATGTAGAAGTTTTACCTCTTAATATTGCTTTTATCATTCAGAAACTGCTCTATAGGGAGGGGACTTTTTTTCAGAGACTGACAGCTGTCAAGAAGAAAAACAATGTTCCAACTCTAGAAAAATACTATTACTACATACCCCCTTTTCCTTATTTTACTGGTAAATTACATAGAGGGGAGTGAGGAGAAGGGTACATAATTATCGAAGTTAATAAGAATCCTACTTTAGAAAAGAAACCCTGAAAGATGAGTATCAGTCCTGTGCTAAGTTGGTATGCATGTTTGGTACTTTGTATTAAATGCTTCAGTGATACAGAAGAAAAGAAAGGATGGAATACATGTGAAAAATATAAAGTGGCAGATATAGATCCCAGGTTGTTTCAATCTGCCATTACTGTTTAGAAACAAAGCTATCACCGACTACCAGAATCCCCATTATATTCTTTCTCAAATTACCTTTCTTCTATAAATCATTTTTGAGTTATTTAAATGCTATCTTATATGTATAAATAATTTGGCAAATAATTTTTAAAACAGCTTTTGACTATCTTCACATTTAATACAACTAATCATTAGAAAAGGCTACTTTAAATAAAAGGGGGTAAAAAAAAAAAAGATTACATTTGTTGAAACAACCATCGTGTAGCAAGGGATTTAGCTAGACTATTTATTTATATATCTCATTTAATCTTCATAGCAGCCCTGGAAAACAGGGATTATTTTTCCCAGTTTTCAGATTAGGAAAAATAAAGCTGAGAGACTTTAGGCACTAGTAAGTGGCAGAGTTGGAATTCAAAGCTAAGTCCATCCAATTCCAAGGTCCCATGTGCTTTCCTTGGAACACAGTTATTCAGAATTACCTACTTCTTGACAATTTAATCTTAATATTTAAGACTTTGGAATCTTTATTCAATCAGATTAACAGAAACTTTTGTGTCAAAGAACTTTATGAATTTGATCACAGGTTAGGTGGAGTCAAATAGTTTTGCTAAAAATAATGGGTACATATAAGTGACTAAGTAATTATTAACTTTTAGAATTTACTATATCTTGAAACTGATAAAATAAAAATAATAATCTCACTTGATTTTTATAACCACCCAATGGGGTAATTACATTCAGATGAAGAAACTCAGAAAACAGAGAGATTAAGCCACTTGCCAAAGGTCCTACAGCTCACATGTGGCAAAACACTTGCATCCAAGCAGCCCAGCTTCAAAGTGCTCTTACCCACTGTGTGTCATGGCATGGCAGTGCCTTCTCAAATGGAACCTTGGCATGGCAGTGCCTTCTCAAATGGAACCTAACCCTAGGAAAAATACTATACATCTTGAGTTCAGGTGTTTTTAATTTCCTAAAAGCCTACATATACATACACATATACACAAACCTCTTATAGATTAAAATATACAAAAGTAGTAAGATCACCTCTAATTTTTATAAATCAAGAAAGAAAATAAACTAACAAGGATCCAGTTACAGACTATAGCTTTAGATGAAATTTAATTTCTGTGTCTTAAACCACGTTGAACATGAACTGGCCTATGAATAAAAACAAACAGAGGGAATTTACCACTTTAATTCTTCTTAATTTATCTAAATCCACTATTAAGATTTTAATATTTTAAGTAAACATTTAAATAATAAAAAGTATACACTATGAACCTTCATTTAAAACCATGGACAAGCAGAAATTCAAACAAATTGGTCATTTTTAGTTTGATGAGTTAAAAAACCAAAACCTTAAACCTCTAAAATGTAGAAGATATCTCATGCAGGGTGCAAGTAAAGTGAACAGCAGGAAAGCTACAGAGATTAATGACTAACCCCACAAGCAGGCCTAGATATTTATCACCCAAGTCTACAAAGGAAAGAAAGGACAACATCTGACAAAACAATAGTGAATAAGCTTCGTAAGGTTTCACAACTTTGATGTGTAAATAATGGAAAAATGCATTCCTTGCCCTAAAAGATTAAAATCTTTTTACTTTAAAATATATTTTGCTATATGAGGAAAATATTTAAATAGGCAGTTTTCCAAGCGGTGCTATCAAAAAGAGCAGAAAAGATGCCTGAACCTCCATTAGTCAAAGGATAACTGGAACAAAATAAACCTAAGGCCTGTGTCTAATGGACTGCAAATCCTAGCATAAAAGATATTTGCCCCTAAATGCTCAGAAGCAAAATGCAGAGGTTGTGTAAACTTGGACCTAGTGCTATACTCTTATTCTCCCCTTTTACTGTGAACACTCTGCTTAAAACAAGACCACACTGACCTTGTACTTGCATGTAAGCACAAATATGAAAATCCTTTTTGACAGGTAGTTTCCTAACACAAAGCCATATACCTAGATGATGGTCTATAAAAATACTGTAAATAAGAAAAGAAATTCTGGCTTAAGGCCATTTTCCATTGTTTCAATATGCAGCAAAAATGGTTACAAAGCAGACAGTGAAGCTAAAATTTAAGAAAAACCAACTAAGCAGGGGCTTCCAAGAGAAAGTCGAGTACCTGAGTATCCTTGGTAGGTTCTGCGTCAGAACTGGCACACCCGTAGAAATAGAAAAGTGCACAAGCAGCAAAACAGAGAGAGATACTAAGATAGCAGAATTAATGACCACCGCCCCGCCAACAAAGCCAAACACAAACAGCAGCATGCATCCAGGACTCATGGCGCTGTGCTGGCATGGTGAAATAGCCGAACCAGGAGGCCTACACAGGGGCCAAAGGGGTATCTTTGTAGTGAGAAGCTGTCATTCAGCTGCAGCTACAGAAACAATGCCATCAAGCAGCAGCTTTCCACTCCATCCTGCCGCAGCTCCGAAGCGATGACGTCAGCCCACTCTCCCCACCTCATAACCATAGAGCTGCTGCTCCCGGCATTTATGCAGCAACCCAGAGAGACAGCCAGCCTATTAACTATTTTCCCCTCCACTAAGAGTCCTGGCTTAGCTCATTGGCTACAATGCCTGGAGATCTACATAATTTATTCACACTCCTACATCAAACAGAAGTCTAGCTAACCCTTTCAGACATGGCCTTTCTGTAACAAAAAGGACTTTAAACCAATTAAATAGGAGAAATGACTGTTTTTCAGCCCTCCTACAAATCAGAAAATTTTAAACCTAGTGTAATCACTAGCAAGTGTTAGAAAAGTTAAAAATACCTTGATATGCTGCGCATGTGGCATGCATCATAACTTACCCCTTTAATAGTGAAGGCGACCTCTATGTTTCTATGCTATACTCTCCTACAGCATTCCTACCACAGTAGAGGGCTTTTTGCTTGAGCCTAACTTTTGTCACAGGATTAAAGAACAGAGAAAAACAGAAATAACATTATTTATTTCACTTTTTCTCAAGGCAAAATGTACAACAAAGCTTACCTAATTCTACTATGAGCTGTGGACTCTAGTTGATCACTCCCTGAGAGCTGATGAAGTTTTGTTCTTTCTAAGTGTTCCATATAATTATGGATCATCTATTTTAAAGAAAGAAAAAAAATACATAAAATTTAAGACTAACACCTGGAATGAAGACACAGTGTTATAAAAAAGGAAATATTTTTGCACAATTTTCTTATTTATTACACTACCCAGTCCCATGCAAAAGAATATTAAGAAGGAAATTTTTTTTTAGCATTTTTTATTGTGAAATGTAACATAAATGCAGAAAAGTGATAGATTTCAAAGTACAGTTTAACAGATAGTTACAGAACAAATTTCAAAGTATAGTGTGGGTTACAATTCCACAGTTTCAGGTATTTCCTTCTGGCTGTTCTAATACATTAGAAACTAAGAAGTATCAATATAATGATTCAGTTGTCATAATCATTTGTTAAATCCTAACTTCTCGGTTACAACTCCTCCCTCCATTCTTCAAAGATATTTGGGCAATGACCATTCTAACTTCTTCATGTTGAAAAGGGGTATCGACATTATGGGGTTGAGAAATGCAACTGGTTGATGTTCTGGGAGAGACTGGTACCCTTAAGTTTCAGGGCTTAACTGGTATAGGAACAATCTAGAGATTTTAAGTTTCTGAAAAATAAACTTAATAACTAAAGCTTTTATAGAGCCTTAGATAGAGCCCTGGGTTTTCTTTAGGGTAAGGAAGGAAATTTTTTAATGGCAAAGGAATATGCAAATGCTTACATTTAGGATGCTGGTATCCATAAAAGTAGTCAATATTTTGTTCAGCATACCAAAAACTTTTTTAAATGATATGTGATGCTATTAAATGATACATTGACATAAATAACATAAATTTAATATATAATCATTTGGGAGAAACTGATGAGACCACTGGTTAAAAACAGTTGAGAGCACCTGAGAGAAATTGAGAGAAATTATATAAAACATGAAAAGAAACCATATCCTTTGGGGTGATCTTTTTTATTTTAAGAAGGGTAAAGATCATTTTCAATTGAGTTAAGTCATTTAATTAAATACCAAGATGTTTATTTCTTGTGTCTGTAGATTTAGTTGAAATAAAGCTCAAATATTTTCTCCTCCGTTTGACTGTTAATTCACTGGTATTGCTTGATATAATTAACTAAACACCTATAATATTAGCAAATTGATATGAATGAAAAAAATCTGAACACTCTGATTTTGAGTCTTAAATAAGGAACCATAGATAAGCTGAATATGGAAGTGAAACCTTCGAGAATATTGTATATAAACAGTCAAGAAATTGGAAAGTCCTATTTAATTCTTGGTAATCTATAGTTTCACTTTTAAGAAACATATACATGGAATTAAAATATGTACAACACAACAGATTTCAATCATAAAATAAAAGTCTTTGCTATTCACATATATGATATGAATAAGGAAAAATGAATTTTAAAAAACAAGAAAAGGTACATTAGTATTTTAGAGGACTGTAAAAATTAAAAGTAGGCAGAATAGGCTGATGTCTTTCATTAGAATATTACTTGAATTCTTAAAGTGTAGCATATAATAGCTCTGGAAGTTTACTAAATTTTAGCTATATGGAAATGAGTTCAATCTCGTTAAAACTTAAAATACGCACTGTAGCATATTAAATGTATAACTAGTGAAAGAAAACAAATTTTTTAAATGTTTCAATTTATTTTTAAAAAAGTATTCTTTTGCTGTGAAAATTTTACTTGGCAAGTATAAAAATTAATATACAAATTAATTTTAAGGTGTTATTTATTGTCAAATGAAAAACTAAAATCTGTGTCAGCCAGTACATTTATGCATGAAATAAAGTGAGTAATTCTATCAAATCAAACATTATAAAAGGATTAATTAGACTGTTTCCCAATTAAGACTAGTCCAAATAAGAAATGAATAAGGCAAAGAAAAAGAACATAGATTCACATGGACATGGTATACCAAAACATTTCTTAATTTTAAATGTACATACTTTTTAACATATATATTTTCTTTCTACCACCATTTAAAGGACAGCTTTCCAGAAATATAGCTTTGTCTTTGTGTCACCAAGTCAGAAATAATGAGCTGTTTTCTTCTTGTATCAGGAAGAACAAGAAGTAAACTGAGACTAATATATCAAGGCGACTGCTGGGCAAAATAGGTATGAATTTAAATTCACAAAAGGTTTTCAAAAACCTAAGTTGAATTATTCTTATATACTGGATAATAATCATAAAGAATTTACTAGTTCAAATGGAAGACGTTTCTATAAGCATTCAAACAGAAGAAAATAATTACTATGAAAGTAATCTTGAGGCCTCTAAGTCAATCAATATAGAAAAAGAGAAAGAATTACAAACAAAATGCAAAAACAGAATCAGTCATCCCCTAAACAGCCCATTCTATATACTGATTCTCTACTGCCTTAAATGCTGAACTCTGAAATTTAAATAAAAAAGAAAAAAAAATTAGAAAATGTTGGATTCTAAACTTTCTTCAAATAATTGATCCCAAGTAATTCTGTCAGAATGTACTCTGACATTCCAAAATGGTCTATATAATGAAACTGGTTCCAACTCAACTAAACTAACACTTAGCAGGAGAATAACAACAAAATGGCAGCTACATTGCTTGAGCACTCAAGTGTCAGTCAATGCCTTTATAGTCATTATTTCATTTAATCCTCACAACAATATCACCATTTTATAGATAAATTCCAGCTAGCAGAGGCTATAAGTAACTTGCCAAAGTTGATCAGCTAGTTTAATGATTAACTGTGCCCTATCATTAACTAGTTGGCTTTGGGGCTAGAACTTAGGTCCCTCAGATTCAGTCATCTGAGCAGTTAAGCATTACAGGACTGGTGCTGTATCTACCATTTTAATCTATCAATCTAGGCAAGCAATGAGCTCACTGTCCTTTCTTCCTCACACCCACAAGACAACCTGACACCCTAAAGCATTTCCTGACAACCGAAATAAAATACGTACTAGATTGTATAAATGCACAAAAAGTAGAAAAAATAAATGGTACATAAGAATCGAAAATTTAATAATAGAGTTTCATAGGGTAACTCTGGTTTAAAAAAAAAAAAAAAAAGAAAAGTGGGTGGAAAAACAGGATAACTGCGGCCAGATGGAAAAGAAAAATAAGACAATAAAGTAGGATACACTTTAGATAATCTACTATTGGATCCACTAGCCCCATCCCTCCTAACCTCAGAACTGCAATTCTCAATTTTTTCAAGTATGCCCATTAATTCACATATATTCAGAAGTCAATTCAGCAAAAAGCAGCTGGAGTCATCAGGAGGATCCCAAGTACATTGTCTGGAAAATCCTGGTTTGAAAAAAGTCCCAAATAAGTCCCCTATCTCCAGAAATGTCTTCACAGCACAGACTGACTGTCAGTTTGGGTTAAAACTGAAAAAAAAAAAAAAAGCAAGGCAGTGGTAAAGTTTTGGAGACAAGTGGCTTGGATCCTTTTAATCACACTGGCATTGAATTTCCACGTGCAGTTCAAGAATCACATCTCTACAACTGCAAAGCCACTATTCTGAGAGTTGTTGCGATGCCATAAAGCAAAGAGGCACAGAGAAAACTCTAGTGCATTTAATACAAGGAATTCAAAAGGGTTATTGCGAGTTCAGGCTATGGAATCAAACAGACCTGGGTTCATATCCAGTCACTTACTCGATGGGATTTGGGGCAAATTACTTCATATTCTCTTTTTTAAACTTCATTCTATAAAATGGTGATGATAAGGTTTGTTCAGAGGATTAAATGAGAATGCATGTAAACATTCTGGTGTGAGACCCACCCAGGACTGCAGCGGGTTCACTTTTTTGGTGATTAGCATAAGAGGATGTACAGGAGTGGCCCCAGTGCTTCACAATTACTTGACATATTTCCTCCACTGTTCTCTTTTATTAAGGGCATGTATTCTTTTTTATGCAAATTCAGCAATGTGCATAGAATTTTGGATTTGATTAGAGAAGTTATTCACATTACAAAAAGAGTCATAGTAGGTTTCCCTTAAGCATCAAATAATTTGACAAAAAGTTCTATTTAAAAGAAATTTTCTGTGCCGGTATAAGAATTAACCTTTGGAACTAATAACGAAGAGGTTAAGATTAAATCCTTCCGACTTCCTTTCCAAGTTTACCTTTCAAGGGCACCTACTTCTTTAGCATTAGATGACTATTTATAATTGCTAATAAAATGGCATTTCTAGTACAAATATATAAACAGAAAAATGTGGCTACAGCAAAACAGACCCACATTTCAAAGCAGCCTTATCTTTGTGTTGTATAAATGTTTCTTGAGGCAATACAAAATAAAGGAATCCTATCAATCAGGCAGAGGATAGAAACTACTTGTGACCAAGGCAGGGGATCTGTCTGGCTGCATGCAAAATCTGCCTGATAATGAATATATATGCCCAGCTCTTTGACTTGGTAATTTAGATTTTCCTGAAATCTTTTTCTTCTTGGACTGTCCTCTGAAGGAACAGAAGGAGACAGAAAAATTATTATAACTTTCCTCTGAAATTATCGGTTTTTTTCCTGAGGGAACTTCACTTTTATTAAATAAATATATAAGAAAAAATATGAACTTCTACTTGACAGTCAATTTTTCAAGAATGCATATTCTATATACATCAATTGTGGTTTAATCCTCAATTTCAAAGGTTAGAACCTCATTGTACAAAAGTATTATTCATAATTCATTTCTATCACCTATTAAAGCATATAAACATATTACCCCAAACATATTTATAATTATCAACACTGACAAGCACTACAGAGTGCATACTATCTGTAGGGCTTGTTCAGCCACTGAAATCAATGGTGTAAAAAGAACCAACAATAGGCCTCTAACAATTGCTTTTTTAACAGCTTTAGTACCCACCAAATATCATCTTATTAACTGTGGGTGTTTCTTACATACTGAAAAAACTGACAAGTAAACTGTTCCTGTCTTCCCAGAGATCTATGGTTCCAGCCCTTTTGTGGTCAAACTTTTCCCCCTGGCACTGGACATCATCAGTTCTGTATTTCACACTCCATGTGTGGCTGCTAAAGCCAATGGTAAAAATCAAACCTCATGTGTCAGGGCTAAGAGGAAGAAATTCAAACCCCTCAAAACTAAGCAAATGAGACTAAGTGACGTGGGGTTTTACCTTCCTTAAAAGCAACAATTTAGGTCCCTCCAAAGGCCAAATAAGAGATTACACAAACTAGTGAAAGAAAAATGATAGGTCAAGACCGGAACCATCTGTATCATAGGAAAAGAGAAGTAGAAAAGGACAAAGAGAGGAATTATCTTATCATGTAACAAATATTACATGAGTCTAAAAATTCTATGTATTTGAGTATGTGAACCCCAGGCTGATCATGATACAGAAAAACAATTTTCACATTCAGGAGAGAGAAATATATGCAACATAAAAAGGCTGAGAACCATTTAAAAATAAAAAAGGGTTAAAAACTCTCAAATACATTTCTAATTAAAATTTTATTTGGAGAGATTATATGTTGGAATGGTTAATTTAAAATACTGAAATGTCATTCAGAAAACCTATTTTAGAGTCATTCTGATTTAAGACATTGTTATGTGTTTATGTTATTCGTTATGAACTGAATGCAAAATGTCGAAACCCTTACCAGTTCATCATCTCCCAATCACACTAACAAAACAAATCAATGCTCTCTCCTTAGCATTATGTATACTTTTTCACTCTGTGCACATAAATTTTCATTTAGCCAAACATTGGAACTGCTTTAATTAAATTATTCTATGGCACACTAATCCACCACAAGCAAGATTAATTACAGATAAAAAACAACAAAAGTTAACATTTGGTAACTAAATTAACGCCACATGAAAATTAAAGTTTGTTGGAAATGATCCCCAAGAATTATTCTAGCTGATCTTCAAAGACAATTTAAGACATGCCTTCTAAGGTTAATTTCTTTGTCTCAATATTATCATGGTCAGAACAGTTCAGAAACCCACCTCAGTATGTCTTTGATGCAATGCATTATATTCCTTCTTCAGTTCTGCTTCTCGTTCTTCAAGTCTGCTGACTGAAATCAAGACACATACACTTAATCAAAACAAAATATAAGAGATTTACTTGAAAAAGTGCATCTTCAGAAGTTAGAATGGCTTATTCATAATCCTTAGCAACTTTAGGACTCATACTCCATATGAAATTCTTCACAGGGGTAGTGACCTCATTTCATTATCCTTTCAGAATAAAGAAAAACCAGGGAAAAAAAAACACAACTAAGTATCAGGTTGGTTCTCTGAGTATGTATGTTTATCCAATCATCAAACAAAATAGGTCTTTAATAACACTACAGAATTCAGTCTTTCAAAAACACTTATAAATCACTTCATAGAAGTTCTAACTTGCAATTAGGGCCCGAATAATTTATTTCTAATATTATCAAAGCTCTTTTTCACTAATGGACATTATGTGAAAGTACTGTTTTTAAGTATTTTCACTGCTTCAGGTCTTCTCAATTTCAGGGACTCATCTTCTTTTATTTAGCTCCCTCTGCTGATGGATTTTGTGAGTGCATTGATTTTGGCTGGTGTTCAGAGTATATTAAAAAAAAATTTTTTTTAAATAAGTTTTAGATCCCTAAGATACAGAACGTCAGGACAGAACTGCAAAATAAAGAATGATTAATATGACAGATGCATGATTCAGAGAGGAGGTGGAGTCCAAGCAGGACCACTAAGAAACTAGTGAGTGCAGTCTAGTCGGTTACTACAGAGAAAGGAATACAAAACCATGCTGGCAGAAGGCAAAGGGGAGACTGGACAGCCAGGAGAAGTCCATATTAGCTAAGGAGCAGTGAGAGACAGTCTGGTGGAGAGAATTAAAGCTGGTGCTAGAGGAGCTTGTCAAGATACTCATTTAAACCTGCTTGAATGCCTTTGATTAGTTGGAAATGTTCTCTTGGTTTAGGGTCAACTAGCTGCAATACATGCAAGCCTGTTTGTAAGCTACAGCCTGTGACTACTGCAGACAGATGAAGGAGTAAATGCCTACTGTGACCTATACTCTAACATTACACACACGAATGGTCTATCTACCTAATGCATACCAGACCCCAAACAAAACATAACTTGTACTTCCTGGTAAAATCATCTTCGGTTTGTGCAGTTTTACCTGCCACCTCTGTATGAATATCTTGAAAATATGCCATTAATTAGGAGAACTGAAGCTCTGACTTTTTGCTTTGATTTGTTTATAATTCAGGCCTGTATTTTGGCTCATCAAATTTGCAACAGTGAATAAACTCAGACTACAATAACCATGGAGCATACTTGATCATGCCAAGCAAGGATCCAGAACATTCGCTGTTCAACTTACCCTGTGGCTGCAGAGCAAAACAGGTAAACTTGTAATGTAGATGTGTGGTCACAATGCAATAAATGCTGAAACTATGATAATGATAGTTGCTGCTTCTACAATTTTTTTGTTTTTTAACTTTTATCAAAAAATTAGAAAAAAAAAACATTTAAAACAAAAAGAAAACAAAGGAATAAGAAAAACAAATAACCTAAAATAACTACATTGCTTCCAACATGCTCCTACCATACCCAAGAAAATTAAGAAATCATAATCATTCCTGAGCATTCCTATAACATTAAGATTACCCTCAATAGCTTATGTTTTTTTGTTTGTTTCTTTTTTAAATTCAGTTTTATTGAAATATATTCACACACCACACAATCATCCATGGTATTCAATCAACTGTTCAGAGCACAATCATATAGTTATGCATTCATCACCACAATCTATTTCTGAACATTTTCCTTACATAAGAAAGAATCAGAATAAGAATAAAACATAAAAGTAAAAAAAGAACACCCAAACCATCCCCCGCATCCTACCCTATTTGTCATTTAGTTTTTATCCCCATTTTTCTACTCATCCATCCATACACTAGATAAAGGGAGCATGATCCACAAGCTTTTCACAATCACACTGTCACCCCTTGTAATCTACATTATTATATAATTGTCTTCAGGAGTCCAGACTACTGGGTTGGAGTTTGGTAGTTTCAGGTATTTACTTCTAGCTATTCCAATACATTAAAACCTAAGAGATGTTACCTATATAGTGCATAAGAATGTCCACCAGAGTGACCTCTCAACTCCATTTGAAATCTCTCAGCCACTGAAACTATTTCGTCTCATTTTGCATTCCCCTTTTCGTCAAGAAGATATTCTCAATCCCAAGAGCTTATCTGTTTTTATTCGATCAATTTTTAAATTTAAAAACAGGAATCCAAGTAAATTACAAGTAAATATTTTCTACTCTTTCTTTTCAATTAAACTGATCTAAAAGCTTAAGGGAATCCTGAGACTACCGGGTGAACCATATCTATTTTCAATTGCTCATCTGTGTGAATCAAGATTTTCTTGATAATGTGTAACCAAAACAAAACAAAATTGACCGCTGAGGCTAAAATAAAATTAAAATATCCATTACGTTCAATCTCAAATTTGTACTGAACAATACAGCCTCATTATTCTCACCAAGTGGCTTGATATGAATTCACAAAAATAAATTCATCTCACCACCACCACCACCGCTATTGTCAGCAGCTAACATTGCATAGAGCTTCCCATGTACCAAGTACTGTCTTAAGCACTTTACCTAAACTAATTTCTCTGAGCCTGATGGTAACCTTATGATGTAGGTATTATTATTACATTCATTTTACAGATGAAGAAACTAAGGAAAACAGGGGTTAAGTAATTTGCCCAAAGTCATGTGTTAATAAGTGGCAAAACAGGATTCCTAAAAGAGGGGGAGCCTGACTCCAGAGACTGTGTTCTCAATTCTGCCTCTAAAGAAATGCTCCTATTAATCTGTATTTAAATATTGGAGTCCACTTTAAGATTTCATTTGGAAAAAAACAAAGTATAAGAGGTGCTCCTTTTTGCTTCAAACAAGCAACACACAAACAAAAATCCCTGTACTTATGGAAATAATCTAATCACATATATTTTGACACAAAGACATCAAACTGCTAAGCAAAACAAGTATCCCAGCTTTACTAATTATCAGGGAAACCCACATTAAGACCAAAATGCAACACCACTTAAATCCATTGGAATGGCTACAATGAAAAACACAATACACCAAGTGCTGGTAAGGACACAGAACAATTGAAACTCATATATTGCTGACAGGAGCATAACTTGGTACACCTAAAGTGAAAACTAACAAGATTTAATAAAGTTCAATATTTGTCAACTCTATGACAAAACAATTTCACTCTTAGGAAGTGCACATAAATGTCTACCAAAAGACATTTAAAACAATGTTCAGAGCAGCACTATTCATAATAATCCAAAACTAGAAAGAACCCAAAAGTCCATCAATAGCAGAATGGATAAATAAATGGTAGTATATTCATGCACTGGAATACTATGCAACAATGAAAATGAACAAATTATTGTTACATACAATATCATGGACAAATCTTACAAACATGAAGAAAAAGCAGCAGACACAAAGGAGTACATACCATATGATTCCAAACATATAAAGTTCAAAACAAAACTAATCAATAGTGTTTGAAGTCTGAATAGTGGTTATCTTGGGGGAGAAGTTAGTGTCTGGATGAATTAACTATCTGCACAGCCCCACATCACTACAAATACACCGTACTCATTCACATAAGAACTTTCCTTAGGTTGAATACTCATTATTTTTTATGTTCTTCAACAACTGCTACTAATTCAGCATGCAGTACAGGATTTAAAAAGATTATTCAGAAACATTAAAAACAAGTTGTACTGTTTTGACATCAAAATTCATAAGGAAGATAGCCAAGATTGTCACCAGATAGGAGAATATAAAAAGAAAGAAAAAGAAGATGGGCATGATAGAAGGATAAACTAGAACTACTCTTTTAAAAGTTATGTTGGCTCTATTAAAATAAAAATTTTCCATACCCTTTGACCCAGTATTACTATTTTTGTTTTTTATCCTATAGAAACACTTGCACCAAAGCACATGGATATATAAAAATGGATGTTCTATACAACATATAACCCTAAAATTGGAACCACCTCCAAACCTGTAATTAGTGGGTTACTATGATAGTCATATGATGAATTTGATTCATTGGTATTTCATCATACCAATGCCATGGCTTTGCTACTTCCTAGTTGTGAGACCTTGAATAAATTAATTTCTCTGGGCTTCAGATGCTTATTTGTAAGTGAGGAATAACATCTCAGAGTTGATATTAGGATTAAGTAAGCTAATATCTGTACAGGGCTTAGAGCGGTGCCTGGCATACATGGTAAGTTCCATGCAAGTAGTTTTAAAAATACAATAAAATTAAAAAAAAATACAATACAATAAGTAAAGGTACCTGTCAAAAGGAATGCAGTTTATCTATATAAGCCAACATAGGAGGGTACCTAGAATTGAATGGAAGGATGTTGAATAATTATTGCTAAATCGGAAAATAAAAACTGCCAAAGAGTGCACAGCATGATGCCACTAAGATGTCTACACAGCCAAAATTAAGTTTCAAATTCTGCTCAGAATATGAAGTATTTGCTTTTGAAATTTAACTTTATTTAAAACTTAAGCAACTTCAGAACACAGTATATTCAAAGGGTCCCAGTAAGAAAGGCATTAAGACTCGGGGGCAAGATGGCGGCATAGAGAGGAGTGGAAGGTAAGTAGTCCCCCTGGAACAACTACAAAAAACCAGAAACAACTAGTAAATAATCCAGAATAACTGCGGGGGGACAAACGAGACCATCCACTCATCATACACCAACCTGAATTGGGAGGAATGTCCGAGAACACAGCATAAAATCTTTAAGTAAAACCTGCGGATCCAAGTCACGAGACCCCCTCCACCATAGCCTGAGCTGCAAAGCCTCGTGGTGCCAGAGAGAAGCTCTCTCCCAGCAAGCGAATATAGCTCAGCTGAGCTCCAACTGGGGTTTTAAGTAGCGAGTGTGAACTGCTCACTACAGGTACGCAGCCCCCAAAAACAGACAGAGGCTTTGGGTGACGACTGACCTGGGAGAGCCAGAGGGTCGCCTTGGACTGGGTCTGAAGGGGACTATCTGTTTCTTTTTCGGCTCAGTGGAGAAAGCCCCAGTCATTTTCAGTTTCCAGGGCTGTGACTCTGGGAAGGGTGGAGACACCACAAGCACAGAGCGAGACCACTGAAATGCTAATGACCTCCACCTGGGGGGTCTGTCTTCTCTAGGAGGAAAGGGGTGGGGCCCTTTCCATTCAGAACCAGACCCCAGAGCCTGGGGGAACACAGCCATACCTCCTCACACCAGTCAAGAATTATAGGCTAACAGGCATCACCTGCTGGGCAGAAAAGCACAGTGACTCCAGGCATCAAAGGGTGGAGCAATTTTCGAAGACACACCCGCAGGGAGACCAGATACTGAATATTTCTTCCCTCTGGGACCTGAGCCTATTCTGGTCTGGGAAAACCTGACTTGGATAACCAAGGAAACCATGCCTAGACAACAGAAAATTACAACCTACACTAAGAAAAACAAAGTTATGGCCCAGTCAAAGGAACAAATGTACACTTCAACTGAGATACAGGAATTTAAACAACTAATGCTAAATCAATTCAAAAAGTTTAGAGAAGATATTGCAAAAGAGATAGAGGCTGTAAAGGAAGCACTGGGCATGTATACGGCAGAAATCAAAAGTTCAAAAAAACAACTAGTAGAATCTATGGAAATGAAAGGCACAGCACAAGAGATGAAAGACACAATGGAAACATACAACAGCAGATCTCAAGAGGCAGAAGAAAACACTCAGGAACTGGAGAACAAAACACCTGAAAGCCTACATGCAAAGGAGCAGATGGAGAAAAGAATGAAAAAATATGAGCAACGTCTCTGGGAACTCAAGGATGAAACAAAGTACAATAATGTACGTATCATTGGTGTCCCAGAAGGAGAAGAGAAGAGAAAGGGGGCAGAAGCAACAATAGAGGAAATAATTAATGAAAATTTCCCATCTCTTATGAAAGACATAAAATTACAGATCCAAGAAGGGCAGCGTACTCCAAACAGAAGAGATCTGAATAGGCCTACGCCAAGACACTTAATAATCAGATCATCAAATGTCAAAGACAGAGAGAATCCTGAAAGCAGCAAGAGAAAAGTGATCCATTACATACAAAGGAAGCTTAATAAGACTATGTGCGGCTCTCTCAGCAGAAACCATGGAGGCAAGAAGGAAGTGGTGTGATATATTTAAGATACTGAAAGAGAAAAACCGCCAACCAAGAATCCTGTATCCAGCAAAGCTGTCCTTCAAATATGAGGGAGAGCTCAAAATATTTTCTGACAAACAGACAATGAGAGACTTTGTGAACAAGACACCTGTCCTACAGGAAATACTAAAGGGAGCACTACAGGGTGATAGAAGACAGGAGTGCGTGGTTTGGAACACAACTTTGGGAGATGGTAGCACAACAATGTAAGTACACTGAACAAAGGTAACTATGAATACGGTTGAGAGAGGAAGGTGGGGAGCATGTGAGACACCACAAGAAAGGAGGAAAGATAACGACTGGGACTGTGTAACTTGGTGAAATCTAGAGTATTCAACAATTGTGATAAAATGTACAAATATGTTCTTTTACGAGGGAGAACAAGCAAATGTCAACCTTGCAAGGTGTTAAAAATGGGGAGGCACTGGGGGAGGGATGCAATCAGCATAAACTAGAGACTGTAACTAATAGAATCATTGTATTATGCTTCCTTTAATGTAACAAAGGTGATATACCAAGGTGAATGCAGATAAGAGGGGGGGATAGGGGAGGCATGTTAGACACTTGACATTGGTGGTATTGTTTGATTCTTTATTCTATTTTGATTTAAGGTTATTTTTCCTTTTGCTGCTTCCTAGCTGTCATTTTTTTTTTCCTCTTTCTTTTGTCTCTCTACCTTCTTTGACTCTCCCTCCTGCCTTGTGGAAGAAATGTAGATGCTCTTATATAGATAGTGGTGAAGGTGGTGAACACATAAATGTATGACCATGCAGAAAACCATCGATTATTTACTTGGGATGGAATGTATGGTGAGTGAACAAAACCATATTAAAAAATAAATGGGTTGATGACAAAACCTCGAGGGCAATATACTGAGTGAAAAAAGCCAGACACATTAGGACAATTATTGCAGGGTCTCACTGATAGGAACTAATTATAACATGTAAACTCATAGACATGAAATATAAGGTACCAAGATATAGGATGAGGCTTAAGAATGGGGAGTGGTTGCTTAGTATGAGCAGAATGTTCAATTAGGATGAACTTAAATGTTTGGAAATGAACAGGGGTGTTGGTAGCAAGATGTGAGAATAACTAACAGCGCCGAATGGTGTGTGAATGAGGTGGAAAGGGGAAGCTCAGAGTCATATATGTCACCAGAAGGAAAGCTGGAGGTCAAAAGATGGGAATGTATAAAACTGAATCCTATGGTGGGCAATGTCCATGATTAACTGTACAAATACTAGAAATCACTTCCATGAACCAGAACAAATGTATGACAATACAATTAGAAGTTAATAATAGAGGGGCATATAGGGAAGAACTATATACCTATTACAAACTATATACTACAGTTAGTAGTATTTCAACATTTTTTCATGAACAGTAACAAATGTACTATATCAATACTACGAGTCAACAATTGAGGGGGGTTGGTTAGGGATAGGGGAGGATTAGAGTTTCCTGTTCTTTTTTTCTTTTTTCATCTTTCACTTTATTTCTTGTCTGGAATAATGAAAAGTTTCTAAAAATTGAACAAAAATTAAGTGTGATGGATGCACAGCTGTATGAGGGTACCCAGGGGCAAGTGATTGTACACTTTGGATCTTTGGATAATTTTATGGTATCTGAACAATCTGAATAAAAATGAGAAAAAAAAAAAAAAAAGAAAGGCATTAAAAGGGAACAATTTGCTTTTTAGCATTAAATTTTTATATTTGTTTTGAATGAATCATATATGTAACTTGAAATACCTAAACTAAAAAGTAATTTTTTACTGGACTGGCAACAGTTGCCCTTATTCTATACTTTTAAAAATAGCATTTCACAGGTAAACATGTGACTTTATAGACTTAAATTAATATTTACTTTAGTCTTGATATTTGTTTTAAATTATTACATTGCATTATTAACTTCTTTAGTTCCAGAATAATACCATCATCACTATATGACTACATATTTTGAAGTGTAATATTGTAAATAGGAAAATTCAATTGTTTTTCCTTGACTCTTTTCCTTTCTCTACTATGTGACTAAAAGTCTGTCAATAAAATATTTAGCCCTAAGGAGGTCAAAACTAATATAAAATTAGAAAAACTCATTTGCAAAATTAGACAGTTGATTCCATTAAAATAAGAAGTGAGAAAGCAGTGCTGGGCACTGAAGTGTAAAGTTTGCCCAGATGTATATTAGATGTACACCGTCTTCTAGTAAAAATATATTTAGCTCTTATCCCTGCACGTGTTTAGAGGGATGAAAATTGGCAAATACACTTCTGCTCTGTAGAACGTTTTTTAAAAAGCAGTTTGAAAGTGGTGGGTGGCACTGGGGACTGCTGAGGCCCCCAGCAAGGGCAGAGGCTATCCTGACAGTGCCAAGTTCTCCTTGTTCTAAATGCCGACATCCATGTTCCAGGTGTAGCTGGCACTGCCAGCCTCACTGGCCCTTGCACAAGCTTGTTATTTCTGTCTTGTGAATAAACTTGAGAATTTAAAATAATAATACAGGCCCCTCTGCCGTTTCAGCTCAAAAATAAACAAACAATTCTAGAATTTGACCACTTTTCCCCACTTTCATTACTTCCTTCTTAGCCCAAAGCATTATCTCTTGTCTAGATTATTACAATAGTCTAGTGACTATGCTCCAGCCTTTGCTCTGCTGTATTCTCAGTATAGTACCGTAGGTGTAGCCAGAGCATGCCATTCCTCTGCTCAAATCCTTCATTGACCTCCTTTCTCATTAAAACAAGCAATCAATCAAGCAAACAACAAAAAACCCCTAAACCCAGTTAAGCTCTTACAATGATCCACAAAACCCTTCAGGACCTGCTGTGTCACGCCACCCCTCACCTTCCCACCCCCGTAAGTCAACCTTGGAGAGAAGCTGTTTTACACAGTTTATCAAGTGACTTGGATAGTAGCTGTTTTATAGAAAACAGGTCTTAACGACTGATTTTATGTCAACTAGCTAATCAATACTGGTTTGTGTAGCTTTGTTGTATGTCAAGTAGCTAATCCATACCGGTTTGTGTAGCTTTGTTGTAATGTACCATGTGATAACAATATTGCAGGTAAGGAGACATAAAGCTCCAACATACCTCTAATTACTAGAGATTTCCAATATTTACACAAATGTACACTGTACAACAGCCAAATTAGCTTAGGTTCATCTAGAACAATTCCTTAAAGTTTTATCAATCATTTTTGTGGTAGCTTGGAGCTATGTATCCCAGAAAAACATGTTCTTAAACTTAATCCATTCCTCTGGGTGTGAGTTTACATTAGTTAGGTGTGGCCCAATTGATTCAGAATGGGCCATAATCCTATTACTGAAGGCCTTATAGGGCAGGAAAGAGAGAGAGAAAGCCACATGGGATCAGCCAGAAGCTGGAAGTCAACAACTGAGAAGCCAGATGATGCTGCCATTTGCACTGCCCCCTGACAGAAAAACTAAGGACCAAAGATCACCAGCAGATAGCCCCAGAACGCCACAGTCTTTTGAGAGGTAGCACTGTCTTGATGAAGCCTTGATTTTGGACTCTCCTAGCCTCAAAACTGTGAGTCAATAAATTCCCATTGTTTAAGTCAACACATTGATGGTATTTGCTTTAGCAGCTAGGAAACCAAAATACTTTTCATTTTCTCCTTAAGCCTTTCTAACTATCCCTAATTATAATTTCTTAATTTTCCACTCACATCTAACTAACCCTTTAGGCTTACTTTCTGTTTAATTTATTTCCACTTGGAATCATATTGTTATTGTGCCTCAAAATTAACAGTTGTTAAAACTATCAACCCATTCTCTGTTTCCTTCAAAATGTATGTATTAATCTCATAAAAATGATTTGTATCTTTTCTATTTCTTAGCAAGCACGTATCACACCAAACAAGGGCATTTAGCACATAGTTACCATGACTTGCCCTTCACCCCATATTCTATATTCAAAGTCTTAAAATTACAAGCTTTAGAGACTCAACATCTCTTGTAAACATAAAAGTTAATTTTCTTAACCCACAAAAGTGGTATTTTTAAGATGTTTTCAGTTATTTTTGCTGCATATTCCAGACTTGTATAGTGACAGATGATGCTCATCTTTTCACTGTTCTTGATGCAAAATAAATCACAAGTATGACTAAACCAGGCTTTGTCTCAGCTTTTTATATAATAAATATATTTTACCTGTTACATTATTTAATACTACCAATTTCATTTTTCTGGCATCAAAAGATTCAGACTAAAAGTAGTACATATTCTTCTCAAAGTATAAATTAACAACGCTGATGAAACTACAATTTGTTGCAGACTATAATTTTTGCTAGTCTGTGGTATCACTGTAGCATACTGATTTTATTTAGCATCTTCCTAAGTATGCTTTTTAAGACTCAAGTAAAATCTTCAACCAGTTAAAAATAAAAATGGCTATTAAAATTTCAAACACACCAACCACCCTAACAATACTGAAAAAATTCTGACTATTATTCACAAACAGACAGTACTAAAATTGGCTATTCTTCTACTTACTTATCTTTAAGATGAAAATAGAAAAGTCTCTATAAGATTCCCACTCTGTATAACCTGCAAATTTTCTCTTTTAATTCTGAAAGATAGAAATAAAACTGAAAATCTGAAGACAAACAGTAATGTAACTTTGTATTATAAGGCATTTTTTCAGGACAACATACTGTTTAGTAAAAGAAGCAATAAAAATGGATAGTTTATTTATTCTTTTGCACATACACTTTCACTACTTTGTAACTCCAGAGAAGATAATTTAAAATTTTACCTTATGGTATATCTTATGGTATTTGATAAATTCAGTACTGAACTTGAATGTGCAAAATAAAATTTGGAGCAACCATATTTAAGAAATATTTTTATGCTTATTACAGTACTATTTAGGAAAGTCCAAAAATATTTTCCTAGAATAGACTACTTCATTTACTCATAAAGTATGAATAGCAAAATACTTCTCTCCAAAATTCATTATGTATTCAATTCCTCATTCCTATTGCTAATTTTCCTCAGGCAAAAAAAATTTATAGCCTGTTAACACATTTATCTTGTTAGCAAAACCTGACCCCTGAATCAGAAATTCAATTCCTTTTAAAAGAAGTTTGAACATCTTTATTATATTAATCGCTTTCTTAAAACATTTAATATGTTTTTGTTCATGTGATCACAGGGGCTATTTTAAATAACCAACCCTGGGTATTATTCCTTAATTTACAAGTCATAGCTACTATACCATTCTATCCATCCCATATTTTAAAAATGTCTATGTAAATTAGATTTAAATCTGTAGAAATAATAATCAGCTTCTCTAACATTAAGTATTACCTTCTTCCATCTTCCTCTCCAGTTTAGTACAAAAATTGCAGCCTACATATATTGGTCTACTTACAAAGGTTCTTAACTAATTTATTTCTCTATCCCATCAAAATTAATCAGAAGGCTTGTTATCTTTGTGTAGTTACATGCAGATATATTAATGATAACTGATTACACAAATCACAAGAAGGCTAATTAATGTATTACCTACTAAGTACTAGTAGGAAACCACAGTATTAAAAAGATAACATTAAGATATCTATTTCCCCACTTACTAAGTAAGATGCAAGTAGAAAAGGATGCAAGCAGGAAAACCAAGGAACATCTTCCCAGAGTGGCTGTTTATTATATTCAGCTCTCTGCAAAACTTTACATATGCTTTCAGACAGCCAATAAGAATTTTGGTTGTCTCCACCTTTGAGACTGGCAGGATCTACAGGTAATAATAATTTTAAAAATCTATCAAAACCTATCCTTTAACACAAGCATCAGGAAATTATATATCTTATTTTATATTAACTTATTTTTAAAAGAAAGACAAGGAAAGCCAAATGATGGATAAGGAAACAACAACAAAATCCCAACATTTAGTAAATGTTTGTTGAATAAATGAATAAAGATTCAGCAATGTTTATAAATGACAAAATAAGCCAGAGGAACCTCGAAATTATAAAAAATAAAATCAGATTATATGAGCACAAGTCATAATTGCTATATTTTCATTAGAATCTTATCACCTTCTCTTTGTCATAAATAAGTAACAGTACAAGGAATAGGCAGATGGTTGCTAAGTTTTAGGTACATTCACTCCCTTGCCTCATAATACTTATACCACCTAGCAAGACAACTTGCTGTTAAATTCAGGCAAACACTGGCCAGATATTTACAAAAGCAGTCAGACTACATATCTAAGACTCTAAAGTTAGCTTCTGTTTGAGTTATAGCCAACGAAGTGCAAACAAAAGTGATGGGCGCACAGCTACACCTGCCCCAATAAAAGCCTTCCATACACAATCCTCATTTCCTTTCCCCTTCCCTCAACTTAATGCAGGAGAGAATTTGGAAGTCATGAGTTGAAGATGGTGGAGACAAAAATTAGAAAGAGTCTGTGTCTCTGAAGGAATTGCCCAACTATTGGATGCATTTTGGACTTTGTATGAGCAAGAATAACATATACATATACATATATACACACACACACACACAAACATATATACATATATATATAATATTTATAGTTTATTTGCTATAGCAACTAGAGTTACTTTAATTTACATATTAGCTTATAAACATGCATTAAAATCCCCTTAAAAGATAATCTAAATCACCAACGGTCTATCACCACATGGTGCTTTAAGGGTAGTTTCTTTGTTATTCTGCATGATTTTATAAATGTTTTTCTGGTGATTATTCTTTCCTCCCTAACACTTGACAAAAATTGCCTATGACTCTGTATTTCATGTTTTCTTTACCAGTACTGAGATTCTAAAAATTAGCACTATTATTTTTAGTACATGTATTAACCAATAAGATCATGTAATACAAATATAGACTCTCTTGCTAATTACTGCACATTTGTACAGTACAACATAGTCAATGGACTCAGCTTTCTCAAGGCCCAAGTCACATGTAATGGTAAAACACTTTTGAGAAGGACCTTTTAATGCTGGGGAGAGACGTCTCTTCTAAGTCCTGAATGTCACTAAGGAATTAGTAAAGGGAAAAGAAAAGGGAATGAGAATAAAGGGAAGGGAAAAGAGGGACCAAAGGACCATGTGGGCAAGAACAGTAGACAACCTGAAAGCCTCAAGTCCTATGAAGTTAACCTATAACTATACTGCTGCATTATATTTGAAGTGTTTTGAAAGATTGTTTCTGGCTTAATAGCCCCTGTGTGAACCCAAACTACAAAACAATCTCAGCCAAAATCTTAAAATCTTACCATTTTATTCATCAAAACCAGCCACAACTGAGATTAACTGGAAATTAACAATATTCTGTTCATCCAACTTATCCCAAAACAACAGATAATAATCAGCCATTTTTTAAACTGCTAGTTTTCCAGGGACAAAAATAAACAAATATCAAGACATCTAAAAAAAGAAAAAAAGGGGAGGGGAGAAGAAAAAAGAAGAATCAAAAGACTAATTCAAAATTTTCCTTTTATAATAGATAAGGGTACTATTGCAGCCTCATTTTGAATGCTCTTTCTTTCTGTCCATCTTTCCAAAGAGCAAGAGGATATGATTAAGGCAGGAAGAGCCACCTGCTCTGCCTGCTCAAAATCAGAGCTTACCTCCTTAGATTGATGGCTTTTGCCAAGTTTGGAACACCTTCCATCTCTGTTGTCTTCTGCCCCATCAGAATGCTGATAGGCCTATGGGGGGAAGAAAGAGAAACAGACCTGCTAGAATGCCATATACAACTCATTATTTGCCTTCTCAAAAGGAATCATCAGTTCTTAGTGTTCATGGAAGGCAGATAATCCAACTGTTACTGAGTCTCAGAAGATTGACATTGGTCTTTCAGAAGCTTCTCCTTGAACAATTAAACATCAAAAGTCCCAATAGTAACCAAGAATCAAATGCTGACTTAAGAGCAAACAAATCTCAGACAACCAAATCAAAACAATAATATAAATCTATTCTCTGCCAAGTAAGTCCTTCACTGTGTCTCTAAACTTCAAAAGATTTCAGACAGATATTCTGTCATAAATAAATGAAACAATTTGAAACTCTAAAGTATTTTAAAGCCTAAACAACGATCATATCCTTAAACATTACTTCAAAGAATTCCAGTGGAAGGGGCTTCCAGATCTGACCTAGTAACTGTCATAAAGATGTTATATCTAAGCTATCCATGACAGAGAGTTGACTATTCTCCTACCTAAAGTCTCCATGTAAGGAGAATCCATGCTTTCTTTCCCTCTGCACTTTTTCCTGTGTATTATTCTCATGGTCAAGAAATATTTCCTAATGACCACTCAAAACCAACAAATTCATTTTCTCTAATTTAATCTTCCAAAATAACAGAAAAAACAGCTTAGTATCTTCCTTACCCATTCCATCAATATGCTTCGGGGAGTAATCAAATCACTCATTTTTATTCTGTTCTCTAAGCTAAACCAACAGAAATCCTTTAACTCTTACTCATAAAATTAATTTTCTAAGAAACCTTCAGTTCTAGATACTAATTTTAAAAAACCATAACTTTAAGCTTCTCAATAGACAACACTAGCCTACAGAAATGAAAGAGTCCATATAAAGATAAAAAAAAACAAAACAAAAAACAGGTCTGAAGACCACATGAGATACCAAATGAAGCAGAAGTAATAAATGTTTGTGCCTGAATAAATATCTTGTGCCTAAATTTTTTTTCTCTCTTACATAGTCTTTTTAAAAAGAGAGCTTAAATAAAGTTTATTAAATATACAGATCTTAATATTGCAAAGAACTAGATTCTAGTTAGATAAACTAAAAAGTAACTTCTTATAATACTTCCATCTTTTCAAAACCAGGACATATAAATCTAAAATTAATAAAGCTATCTCATTAAAAAATACACTTTCAACAAAAATGCAAACTAGTCATCTACTTCTATCACCCTAAAAATTATGCAGAAATGATTAGCTAGTCACAGGATGAAACTAAAATGGAAAATGTTTTATTCCTATAACAGTATTCAACTTTTTCAAATACTAACAATTGCAAAACACAGTAATAGGTGATGAAGCTTTTTATCAGTCAGAAGGTATTTTTAAGCAATTTGAAAAATAGGGACAGAAAATGTTTAGGCCCTCTCAGGTATTAGCTCCAACATGGAAATTATACCTAGTATTTGGTTAATTTTTCTCCTTTGTTGTCTTCATGTATCGGTCACATCATTAATTGACATAACTTACATGTAAATAATTTCCAAATGAAATCTGTTTTAAGCCATTTATTCCTTTAAAATAAAAAATGTTAATGATTAGACTACTGCCTCATACTTTCCATTAGCTGAGTACTGATTCTTATGACCAAGAAATAAGAAGTGTTTTTCTTTCAAAGATAATAAGTGTGTCAAGCTGAAGTCTTGGAGGTATTTTACTAGACTAAGATCTTGATGCCAAATTTAAAAAGCAAATGAATGTTACATGGGGGGGGCAGAAATGGTAGAAAGGTAAAGTACAAGGAAGTAGCACAAATGTCTTCAGCTGCCCAAAAACATTTTTTTCATTTAATTAGAAAAACAGATTTTCATTCAAAGGAAGAAAGGCAGAATCAGAAAAGAGTTAAGTAGCTTAAAATCACTGTCTTTTAAATCTTAATAATTTTCTTAACAAAAGGTAATGGCTCTATATTCCAAGGGAATATAGATCAATCAAAGGAATATATTCAAGGATAAAGTAAGCTACTGTAAATTCAAGGAGCTTGAGAAGAAATTTCCTAAGAAAGAATCAAATAATAAATGGATGGAGGTGGCCTAAGGGTACATCCACGGGTGAACGGAAGGGTGAACTGCAATGTATACGTATAATGGAATACTGAGCGGATGCAAGAAGGAATGAAGTTGTGAGGCAGGCAACTAGGTGAATTAACCTTTAGAACATTATGTTGAACGAAATAAGCCAGAAACAAAAGGACAAATATTTTAACGCCTCACTAACATAAACTAACTATAATGAGCAAATGCTGAGAATTAAATTTGAGAGCACAGGTCAGCAGGGGATAGAACATGAGCAGAGATTAGACAATCCACGATGCAGGAGTACAGAAAGTTCAAGAAGGCTTATTGTAAAGGTTCCTAGATTGTAAGCTCTTACAGCTGTCACATCTATATTTGAGTTTTTACTGTTATTTATGAGATGTTTATTTGGTACAAAATTTATATTCTCTGTAGTACACTATCTAATTTAACCTGTATGGTCAGTTTATTTAAACAACATAATTACATGGAACCTAGAATGAGATCTTGCTATTACGTATGGGTTAATGTAATACCCCGAGATACATCCCAGAGTATTTGGGGCAGAAAATAAAAAAAATATGCTAAGTCCCCTTGAGGGACTGGGGGAAAATGTAGATATACTAAACTTCTCCACCAGGGAATTCCTGATATTCTCACAAGCATTGGGAACTCCCAATTTAATAAGTCAAACCCTCATTCTTGGAGCTTGCCCTTATGAGACTTATTGCTGCAAAGAAGCAGCTAAGCGTACTTATAATTATGCCTAACAGTCACCCCTAGAAAATCTTTCTCAGCCACCTCTGCAAATAAACTCACTACTCTCCCCTCAACATGGGACATGACTCCCAGTGATGAGCCTGGCCCTGGCATTGTGGGATTGAGAATGCTTTCTTGACCAAAAGGGGGAAAAGAAATGAAACAAAATAACATTTCAGTGGCTAAGAGATTTCAAATAGAGTCAAGAGCTCATTCTGGGGGTTATTCTTATGCAGTATATAGATTTTCTGTTTTGGTTTCTAGTGAATTAGAATAGCTAAAAGGAAATACCTGAATCTGTTGAACTGTAATCCAGTAGACTTGATTCTTGATGGTGACGGTATAACTATATAGCTTTTATAGTGGGACCGTGTAATAGTCAAAACCTGGTGACTGACACTTATGGGCAGATGAGTAATAATATAAAGACAAAAAAATATATAAATAATAGGGGAGGATGGGGTATGGGATGTTTTGGGTGTTCTTTTTAATTTTTTTCTTTATTTTGGAGTAATGAAAATGTTCAAAAATTGATTGCAGCAATGAATGCACAACTATATGATGATACTGTAAGCCACTGATGGTATATTTGGTTGGATCATATGGTGTGTGAATATATCTCAATAAAATTGCATTAAAAATAATAGTAAATGGTTCTATATCAACTCTAGGTGCTAATGTTATAAATAAAGATTCAAATTCATAAATCATGATAAGCAAAATGGAATTTTCTACTTATTCTTACTTCTCCAATTCTGTTCACAATAGAAGTGGTTAAACCTTGTTATATATCAAGAACCACCAAAGTGTTCATGTTCCTTGACCTACTTCCCTAAATATATTCTAAGAAAATTATCCAAAAGAGGGGGAAACCTGTAGGTGTGAAAAAAAAATTCACTGCAATATGATTCACTATACTAGAAAAGACGTCCAACCAACAGGGGAATTAAAAAAAAATTTTTTTAATTTATTTTTACCCTGATTCATGACACAAAAGGAATTGAGGTAGCTTACAAGAAGAACATATACATAATATACTCATTATAAATGTAAAAAATTTGGATCAAGGAAAACAATTTAAATGCGCCAACCAGGTAAAGTCCATACAGCTGTTATATTTGGGCTTCCAAGTTTGTTCTCAGCTTCTGGGTAGCCAAGATAAAAAGTGCCATGGCCATTAAATAACTCTCATTAAAAGGGAGGAGAAAGCACAGATTATCAGGGAAAACAAGAATTGTTAATAGATGGAATAGCTTCTGGATGGTGGGTATGCACAGACATTAAAAAATAAGATTATCAACAAGAAAAATGCTTATGATAATGGTAAGTGAAAAAAATACAAAATTATGTTTATGCTCTAACTGCAATAAGATAAAAACATGATTCATACAGAAAAAAGACTAGAAGGTCAGGTACATACTCCCCCCCCCACTCCCCACCCACAACCATGATCTCCTTGACCACAAGGACCATATATATCATCCTCTTCTGTACTACCACTGCACTAGGTCAGAATGTTAAGCATTTCATCAGTATTAAGATGTCTAGGTTTACTTGACTTATTTAAAATTATATTGGCTTACAAGTTAGAAATACTCAACATTCCACTGAATCAATGAATATAAAAGTTATTTTCTGACCAACAACCCATTACTGTCACACTATAAATGGCCAGATTGATTACAGACTTTTTACAGAGTTAAAAAGCACCAAAGCACCAACAGTTACCCACAACTTCCTTATTCTACACCATATGTTTCAGATACTTCCTGAAGGCTCACAAGATGTTAACTGCCAAGAAGTGTTATTGTTACTTTCAGATAACAAACAACACAAAGCACTGATTTTTCTTTGATTTACTCATGTTGGAAGAACGAAAAATATTCCTTATATTAGTTCAAATTTTAAAAAGAGAGCAACCAGAAATCTCCAAAATCAAACATAGCCAAACAAAATTATAACAAATTTTTATAGACTCAACTTCTCTGCATTCTTGTTTAATTATAACACAATCTGATAGATTCCATACCATCAAAAGCTGTAAAATGTATCCTTCTATTCAGTTCCTATTTGACTTTCTCGATTCTCAAATAGCAAACAAGTGCAACCAAAATTTATCTTTATAACATAGTAAGTAGCCTTCAGACCAGAACTTGTACTTCTAGCTCACCTCTTTTTTTATAGGGAAATATGATCTAAAACACTTCTATCAGAATTGGCAGTGTTTTAAATTTAAAACTAACATTATGCAAATATAAACATGGAAACTGGGCAAGACAGTTATCAGATGACACTCAAAAAATGGCACTCAACAGAAAAAAGATGCATCTACCATTCCTCTAGCATAGGTAATTTCAATGGCCTTGGATGGATGCTTATTTAAAATAAGAGTTAGGTTATAGTTACTTTAACAAAAACAACTACATTTTCTTAAAAAATAAAATAAAATAAATAGAATTAAGAAGAGTAAATTGTCCAGATAATGTTTCCTATTAAACAAAAAAATTAATATAGTCTTTTAACATACACACCTATTTAAATTTGTTTTCATCCTTTTAAACTATATATTCCCAGTCTTGTTTTCCAGCAATTTAAGGCATTGATGGCACTTGGGATAACCTTCTACCATCACCTTTTTAGAAAACAAGGGGTTTAGACTCATATTGGAGATTTGGTGGAGAGAAAGGTAAGACAAAAGGAAAAAACTGTCAATTTTTTTTTTTTAATTTTGAGGTGTTTAAATGTGGTTTTAAAATAAAAACTAGGAAAAAATTTTAAGGCCAAGGGAAAAATAGAAAGAAGAGAGAAGAAAGCAATTTGATGGAAAAGAGAGACTCTAAGGTCTCAAAGACAGGAAGGAGAGACATTGGCTCACTAAGTTCCAAAGCCTTAATTTAAAAAACAAATCAACAACAAAAAAAAAACTCGCTCAAGGCTATACTGAATGCTTGGTGAAGAATTTCCTCATTCCTTTCTTAGAGTATTATCAATTATTTCTAAGTTATATCTAATTTTTAAAAATTACTTTGAATTAAAATGGAAAATACGCTAACACTTTCGGAGAAAGGAGTGAGAAGATGGGTACCACAGAGCATGACAATTCCAAAATGAATGGATATGATTCATTGGCAAAACAGACTGGAAGACAAATCTAGAACATCGAAAAAGACAAACTGAGACACTCAAAAATTCTCCTAAATTAACTATTTCTCTTAAATAAGAAACTATTATATTTTGTTTACATTTATTAAAAAGAACAAGCAGATTTTTTTCTAGTAAAACATGGACCAAAGTGTATGTGAAAGAACTAGTAATTTATCCCCTTTAGTAACTTTTGTGAAAAAAGAAGCAATATCTCATTTAAATGTATGAGACTTACGAGGCTCTGTGGTATTAAAAATGCCATTTCAAGTACATGGCAATTTCTCCTCTAGTATTTCCCTTAGGATAGAAGCAGATTCCTCAAAGCATAAAAGGATTTTAGACAAGGAATTACTTTCCAAGTCAAAAAAAAAAACAAAAAAACTTTCTTACCCAAAACTTGATAAACTTCAGAGATCAAGAAGAAAATTTAATTGCTGAAACAATCCAGGTTAGGCTGGTTCTGTCAACTGTGCCTTTAGTATTTGGTTCTAAAATACTCCATAATCCCTGATACAAAAACAATCTGGTTAGGACTTAAATATTATTCCAATAACTAAATTTTCTTCTTTTTTTGAATAGAGAATATGCTTAACTCTTGAAATGTACCCAAAGTTTGCAAATGCCAATAGACTATTCCTCTAAAATGAATGGTACTCATAGTAACATGACTCCAGAAATATAGTTGTTAGTGTGTGTACTGTGGAGTCCATCATTCAGCTAAGACCTCAAATTTCTATAGTTGAAACGAAGAAGTCATTCAGTGTATTGAACGTTAAAAGAAGGATGCACCCCTCTAGGTATTTACCAAGCCCAAAAGTACAAAGATGAGACACATGACTCAACTGGTCTCATTCAAGTTCTTTATCAAAAACGTACTGGCACCATTCTGTGACATCTGCTTAACAGTTACGTGAGGTCTCCTTGAATGCTACAGAACTCCAGATTCCCAGTGATTCTAGGTTTAGGTGTGGTATGCTCTTTCAGAGTTCCAAAGGGAGTAGTCAGTTCTCACACATACTCCAAGCTTAGTCCATCATAGATGCCAATCCCTTAACAGCAGGTGACCCCATGTAGCCTTAATGGGTAATACGGAGAGAGTAACTGCTAGCCATCTCTTGTTTCCTAGCTAAAACTTCTGGAAGTTTACAGTGTTAGAGGAAAACATGGAGAACTCTCTATCTACATGTATCAGACATGAAAATAGGCCATGAAGTTTCTCACCATTTCTTTTTCTAATTTTGACTTTAATTAGGTCCTTTTTCATTAGCCAAAAAGGGAAAATCATCCTTGGGGCTTCAATCAATAATTATTTTTTAAAACAGGCATAATATATGAAATTAGATTCAAAATGAAATGATTCTGAAAAATGAAGCTCTACTCCCCTAAATGCCCTCAGTTTTCCATTAGAAAGGAGCAAAAAAGAATTCAGTAATTTTTTTATTCACACTTCAAGCTAGAGTTCTCTTACATTTTTAAATTTCATAGCAATACAGAAGCAATGGAACTTTGTGTGCTTGATCAAAATTAGAATAAATGATACACACACACACACACACACACACACACACACACACACATACCAGAGAACTCTGCATAGTGGATATAGCTTAATATTAACAGCAAACAAAGGCTGGGAGCTAAATGGAAGAAGAGAGTAATATAGGTATATTGGATATAGTTTTTTCTACAAACATGGCTACCATGTGGAAAATGTGAACAAAAGAGAAGTAAATCCAGCTCCCAGGTCTCATTCTTGAGTCTGGGATAACAATTCCAAGCATATATTTAGAACCACAGTCAAATATCAGGATGAGTCATTGCACTATTAGAGACCATTTTTTAATGTGCACTTATGAGGAGAGATGTTTTTTACTTACTCTGGTCAGCATAGTTTTTTGCTTTGAGTTCAAGTTGTCTTGTTTGAGATTCTAAAGATTCCACTCGGGTCTGTAAATCCTTTTTTTCCTGTTCTTGAGAGTCTTCAAATTCAATGAATTTCTAATAGAGAAGAACATATATTATTTTCACTATCATATAGATCATATATTATTTTCTTGGTATCAAGAATCATAATTAGGCATTAACTGTTTAAAAAGATTTCAGAACCATGAACATAGGTTCACTTTTAGTTCTCTGTAAAAATTAACTTTTAAAACCTCCAAATATAGAAAGAAAAAGAGGACGAAATAATTTGCCCACAGCAACAAAACTCAGAGCACTACTTTTATTAAGATGTTTCCACTTTTTAAGACAGGATTCCAAAAGAAACAGGTATATTTTACACCAAAAATACATAAATCCTTTACCTAGTATACTTGCATGTTCATCTGAGTTCAAGACTCAATTGTTTACATGACATGTACAACAGATAATGAAAAATGATGGACTAATCATTAAATACTTGTTAAATGATTATTTGATTAATGGACAGTCTTGTAGATTTACTTGAACCATGGAGTTAAAGTTCCTAAGAACAAGGACATGTACTAGGAATATCTCCACCAATCAAATCTAACTTAATAAAACCGCTCTCTTCAAGGGAACCAATGTTTTCTAAATTGTTAAATCCAATTGTCAATTCTTAGTCCTCATCTTACTTGTCCTATTGGCAACATTTGACAACCAATCATTCATTCTTCCGTAACACATTTCCTGTTTGTCTTCTAAAATCTTTCCTTGTTTTCTTCATACGTTACAGGCTGCTCTTTCCATTTATCTTTTCCAACTTCTTAACATTGGTGTGCTCAGTTGGCTTTTTTCTCTTCCCTTGTTACTCTTATTCTCTGATGATCTCATCAAGTTTCATGGCTTTAAATACTATTGATATGTTGACAACTTTCACATTTCTATGTCCAGGCTGGACTTGAATTCCAGATTTGTATGTCCAGCTGCCTAGTGGACAATTTCATTTGGATATCTAACAGCATTTTAAACTTAACATGTCAAAAACAGCTCCTCTCTGTTTTATCTAACTCATTTAAATTATTGTGGCCAATTGCTTAAGCCCAAACTTTTGAGTCACCTTTGGCTCTTCTCTTTCTCCAACACTTGACATCCAATCTATCAGTAAATCTATCTTCAGATCCAACCACTTTTCATCTCCCACCACCTTGATCCCAACTACAACAATCTACTGCTTGGTTTATTGCAATAAGAATACTCTCCTAATTGATCTCTTTAGTTCTACCCTTGCACCCTCTGCAATGCATTCTCAACATAGTAGTTAGGGTGATCTTTTAAAAAGTAAGTTGGATCAGTTTACTCCTCTGCTCAAAATCCTCTGATGGTCCAGGAAGCTGGCAGAACAGGTGAGGCAGAGCAAATTTCTCCTCTGTGAAAGAAATTAGAGAAAAGGCAGAGAATGCCCAGGACAGCAGTGCCGGGGTGCGGGGTGGCCAGAGAGGGACTTCAATACATAGTGGGGACTTGGACAAAAAAGCGGAGAAGCTGTGTCTTAAGGTATGGGGTGAATTTATTCAGTCGGGACCGCCAGCAGCAGCCGGCAGCAGTGAGATTACAACCTAGCAGGGGAGGGAGAACTCTCCACTCCCGTGCAACCATTTCAGCAATTAGCTGGGAAGATAATCCTCCTCAACCATATGGCCAGGAGCTCCTGTGAGGGAACCCAGGAAAACAGCAGACCAGTGTTGACTGCATTTACTCGCCCTCCATGGAAGTCAGTCGTTTGCAAGGGAAACAGGTGATAATAGCTGAGGGTGCCACACGGAAGCACTAGGAACCCCTCCCACATTCCAGAGGCTCGTGGGCACACAGCGAGCAGGGAGCAGGACACATTTGAGCCAGAGGGTGACACAACCTAAAAGTGATCCACTCAGAGGCGAAAGAAGCACGAGACCCCCTGATGAACTGCACAGGGTCCACACTGCACCACCAGCACTGGCAGAGCACACCCTGCCCAGTTCACAAGTGAAGTTGGGGGAAAGCTGGCTTGAGGCTGAGAGATGGCTCAAGAGGACCATGTGATGGAAAGACAGGGAAAGTACACTGCAACAAGCTGTGGCTCTGCCAAAAATATATTATACATAATGTTCAAATAATCCTGCATTTCCCAAAATAAGCAAATGTCCAGAAGCCAAAAAAAAAAGCATATGAAGGTCCAAGAAGATATGGACAAGCCAAACAACCACATTAAAATGCAAGAGGAGACACAGAACTTAGAGAACTTGGAATAATTAATCAAAGAAGTACACACAAATCTCCAAAACAACTTCAGTGGGTTGGCTAAAGACATAAAGGGCATCAACATGACTTTAGAAGAGCAGAAAGAAAAATTTGAAAGAGAAAACTTAAAAATAGCAGATCTTCTGGAAATAAAAGATACTATTGATCAAGCTAAAAATATACTACAGACATGCAACAGCAGATTTGAAGAGGCAGAAGAAAGAATAAATGAACTACAGGACAGGCCACTGTGATGGTTAGATTCATGTGTCAACTTGGCCAGGTAATGGTACCCAGCCGCCTGGTCAAGCAAGCACTGACCTAACAATTGCTGCGAGGACGTTTGTGGCTGGTCAGTAAACCAACAGGCTGGTTTATTAAATCATCAGTCAGTTGACTGCAGCTGTGACTGATGACTCACTGAAGGGCATGTCTTCCACAATGAGAGAATGCAGTTGGCTGGATTTAATCCAATCAGTTGAAGACTTTTAAGCGAGACAGAGGACCTTCACTTCTTCGGCTGACCAGCGAAGCATTTCCTGAGGAGTTCGCTGAAGTTGCCAGTTCGTTTCCTGAGGAGTTCACTGAACATCTTCATTGAATTGCCAGTATGCTGGCTGACCTAGGAATTTGGACTCGTGCATACCCACGGTTACATGAGACACTTTTATAAATCTTATATTCATAGATATCTCTCATTGATTCTTTTTTCCTAGAGAACCCTAACTAATACACACACAAAAGAACAAACAATGAAAAAAATTAAAAATTTTGAAAAGGATTTCAGGGAAATGGTGGACAACATGAAGCACACAAATATAAGAATCACTGGTGTCCCAGAATGAGAAGAGTAAAGGGCTAGGAAGAGTATATGATGAAATAGTTGGGGGAAAACTTCCTAAACTTTCTAAATGACATAAAAATACAAATCAAAGATGCCCAGTGGACTCCAAATAAAATAAATCCAAATAAACCCATCCCAAGACATATACTAATCAGACTGTCAAATGTTAAAGTGCAGGAGAAAGTCCTGAAAGCAGCAAGAGAGAAGTAAGTTACCACATACAAGGGAAACCACATAAGACTAAGTACTAACTACTCAGCGGACACCATGGAGGCCAGAAAGCAGAGGTATGGCATATTTAAGATTGTGAAAGAGAAAAATTGCCAGCCAAGAATTCTTTATCCAGTGAAGTTCTTCAAAACTGAGGGAGAGTTTAAAATTTTCACAAACAAACGCTGAGAGAATTGGTTAACAAGAGACCCGCACTGCAAGAAATATTAAAGGGAGTTCTACCAGCTGAGAAAAAAAGAGAGGAGAGAGAAGTTTGGAGAAGGGTACAGAACTGAAGAGTATTAGTAAGGGTAACTTAAAAGAAACAAAAGGGAAGAGGGGACAGATATGACAAATAAAAATCAAAAGATAAGATGGCTGGTTCAAGAACTGCCTTCACAGTAAGAACTTTAAATGGGAATGGATTAAACTACCCAATTAAAAGACACAGATTGGAAGAATGGATTAAAAACTATGATTCACTGACATGCTGTTTGCAAGAGACTCATCTTAGACCCAGAGACACAAAGATATTGAAAGTGAAAAGATGGAAAAAAATATTACATGAAAGCTACAGCCAAAAGAAAGTAGGGGTAGCAATACTAACATCAAACAAAATAGACATTAAATGCAAAGATGTCATGAGAGACAAAGGACACTATATATTAATAAAAGGGACAATTCACCAAGAAGAAATGACAGTCATAAATGTTTATGCATCCTATCATGGTGCTCCAAAGTACATGAGACAAACATTGGCAAAACTGAAGGGAGCAATAGACGTTTCTACAATAATAGTCAGAGACTTCAATGCACCACTCTTCTATAGATATATCAACCAGACAGAGGACCAATAAGGAAATTGAGAACCTAAACAATGTGATAAATAAATTAGACTTAACAGACATATATAGAGTGTTACATCCCAAACTACCAGGATATATATTCTTCTCTAGCACTCATGGAATGTTCTCCAGGATAGATCATATGCTGGGGCACAAAACAAGCTCCAATAAATTTAAAAAGACTGCAATTATTCAAAGCAGATTCTCTGACCATAATGGACTGCAACTAGGAATCAATAACCACCAAAGAACCAAAACATATACAAATATGTGAAGGTTAAACAACATACTCCTAAACAATCAGTGGGTCAAAGAAGAAATTACAAGAGAAATTGGTAAATATCTGGAGACAAATGAAAACGAGAACACACCATATCAAAACCTATGGGATACAGCAAAGGTAGTGCTGAGGGGGAAATTTAGAGCAATTTATAGCACACATTTATGCATACATTAAAAAGGAAGAAAGATAAAACCAAAGACCTAACTGAACAACTGAAGAGGCTAGAAAACGATAAACAAACTAACCCTAAAGTGAACCCCTGGGGAAATGGGGAAGAATCCAGAAATGCTGGACATCCCCATCTAGATTGTTACTGGTGTTCTTGCAAATGCTGAGGACTGACAGTTTGGTAGAATGAGCCCTTGATCTCGGGGTATGCCTCTCTGAAGCTGGTAGCTGAAAGGAGAGGCTGAGCCTACTTATAATGGTGCCTAAGAGTGTCCCCCAGAGAACCTCTTTTTTGCTCAGATATGCCCACATGGCAGGTAAACTCACTGCCCTCTCCCCTACAAGGGACTTGACTCCCAGGGGTATAAATTTCCTTGACAACGTGGGACATGACTCCTGGGGATGAGCATGGACACTCCATCAAAGTGAAATGAAACAAAGTTTCAGTGACTGAGAGATTTCAAATGGAGTTGAGAGGTCACTCTGGAGGACATTCTTATGCCCTATATAGACATCCCTTTTTAGTTTTTAGTGTATCGGAATAGCTAGAAGGAAATACCTGAAACTGTTGAACTGCAACCAGTAGCCTTGATTCTTGACATTTGCATAACTATGTAGCTTACTTAGTGTGACTGTGTGATTATGAAAACCTCATGGCTGACACTGCCTTGGTCCAGTATATGGACAGATGAGTAGAAAAATGGGGACAAAAACTAAATGAAAAACCGGGTGAGATGGGGGGTGGTGGTGGAATGTTTTGGGTGTTCTTTTTTACTTTTATATTTATTTTTACTTTTTGGAGTAAGGAAAATATTCAAAAGTTCATTCTGGTGATAAATGCACAACTATGTGATGGCACTGTGAATAGCTGATTCTACACTGGATGATTATGGGGTATGTGAATAGATCTCAATAAAACTGTATTCTAAAAAAACTAACCGTAACTCAAGTAGGAGAAAGGAAATAACAAGGATTAAAGCAGAAATAAATGATACAGAGAACAACTGCAAAAAGATTAAAAAAACAAAAGTTGGTTCTTTGAGAAGATTAATGATTGATAAAATCTTAGTGAGACTGACAAAGTCAAAAAGAGAAAAGACCCAAATAAACAAAATCAGAAATGAGATGGGGGACATTACTGTGGATCCCAAAGAAATATTTAATCCTAAGAGGATACTATGAACAAATGTACACCAACAAACTAGACAATTTCCTGAAAACACATGAACAACCTCGAGTGACACAAGAAGAAACAGAAGACCTCACAAACCAATCACAAGAAAAGAGATTCAATCAGTCATCAAAAAGCTTCCTACAAATAAAAGCCCAGGGACAGATTGCTTCACAGAGGAATTTCACCAAGCTTTCCAAAAAGAACTGACACCATTCCTACTCAACCACCTTGCAAAAAACTGAAGAAAAAGGAACATGGCCTAACTCACTTTATGAAACTAACATCACTCTAATACCAAAACCAGATAAAGATACAACAAGAACGGAAAACTACAGGCCAATCTCCCTAATGAATATAGATGCAAAAATTCTAAAAAAAAAAATACTCGCAAATAGAATCCAAAGACACATTAAAAGAATCATATACCATGAAGTGGGGTTCATTCCAGGCATGCAAGGGCAGTTCAATATAAGAAAATCAATCGATATAATACAACACATTAACAAATCAAAAGGGAAAAATCATCTCAATAGATGGTGAAACAGCATCTGACAAAATTCAGCATCCTTTTTTGATAAAATCACTTCAAAAGGTAGGAATTGAAGGAAACTTCCACAATATGATAAAGGGCATATATGAAAAACCCACAGCCAGCATAGTCCTCAATGGTAACAGACTGAAAGCCTTCCCCAAGATCAGGAACGAGACAAAGATGCCTGCTGTCGCCACTATTATTCAACACTGAGCTAGAAGTTCTAGCCAAAGCAATCCAGCAAGACAAAGAAATAAAAGGCATTCAAATTGGAAAGGAAGAATTAAAACTCTCATAATTTGCAGATGATATGATCATATATTTGTAAAATCCTGAGATATTGGCGATACAGCTATTTGAGCTTATAAACAAATTCAGCAAAGTAGGGGGATACAAGATTAATGCACAAAGGTCATTAATGTTCCTACAGAAATTACCTAACTGAAAAGACACTCAAGAAAATAATTCATTCACAATAGCAACTAAAAAAATCAAGTACCTGGGAATAAACTTAACCAAGGATGTAAAAGACTTCTACATGGAAAATTACAAACTTTACTAAAAGAAATTAAAGAGTACCTAAATAAGTGGAAAGATATTCTGTGTTCATGGATAGGAAAATTAAATGTTGCTGAGATGTCACTTCTACCCAGACTGACCTACAGATTCAATGCAATCACAATCCAAATTCCAACTTTGCAGACTTGGAAAAGCTAGTTATCAAATTTATTTGGAAGGGAAAGGGGCCAAAAATTGCCAAAAACATTCTGAAGAAGAAAAACAAAGTGGGAGGACTTATACTTCCTGACTTTGTAGCCTATTACAAAATCACAGTTGTCAAAATAGCATGATATTGGCACAAAGAAAGACAAGGCAATCAATGGAATCGAACTGAGAATTCGGAAACAGATGCCCAGATTTATGGTTGACTGATTTTTATAAGGCTCCCAAATCCACTGAACTGGGAAAGAACAGTCTCTTCAACTAATGGGGCTGGGAGAACTGGATATCCATATTCAAAAGAAAGAAAGAGGACCCCTACCTCACACTCTATACAAAAATTAACTCAAAGTGTATCAAAGACCTCAACATAAGAGACAGTACCATAAAACTCCTAGAAGATAATGTAGGGAAACATCTTCAAGACCTAGTATTAGGAGGTCACTTCTCAGACCTTCCACTCAAAGCACAAGCAACAAAAAATAAATAGATAAATGGGAACTCCTCAAAATCAAAAGCTTCTGTACCTCAAAGGAATTTGTCAGAAAGATGAAGAGGCAGTCAACGCAATGGGAGAAAATATTTAGAAACCATGTATCTTATAAGAGACTGATATCTTGCCTATATAAAGAAATCCTATAATTCAATGACAATAGTACAAACAGCCCACTTATAAAATGGGCAAAAGATACGAAAAGACATTTTTCTGAAGAAAATGAATGGCTGAAAAGCACAGGAAAAAATGTTCATCTTCACTAGCTATTAGGGAAATGCAAATCAAAACCACAATGAGATTTCATTTCACACCAATAAGAATGGTTGCCATTAAATACACAGGAAACTGCAAACGCTGGAGAGGATGTGGAGAAATTGGAACTCTTACTCATTTCTGGTGGGAATGTATAATTGTACAGCCTCTGTGGAAGATAGTTTGGCAGTTCCTAGAAAACCAGACATTGAGTTACCCTAAGATCTGGCAATTTCACTTCCAGGTATATACCCAGAAAATCTGAAAGCAGTGACACAAACAGACACTTGCACACTGATGTTCATGGCAGCATTGTTCACAGTTGCCAAGAGATGGAAACAACCCAAGTGTCCTTCAACAGATGAATGGATAAACGAAATGTGGTATATACATGCAATGGAATACTATGCAGCAGTAAGAAGGAACGAAATCCTGAAACATATGGCAACATGGATGAACCTTGAAGACATAATGTTGAGTGAAATAAGTCAGGCACAAAAGGAGAGATATTGTATATTATCAATAATATGAACTCACTGAACAATATAAAATCAGTGTCTTATAATGTTGAATATAGAGGAACTAGACATGGAAGCTAGTGAAGGGAGAATGATTACCTAATATGTACAGACATGTTAATGAGGGTGAACTTAAATGTTTGGAAATGGACAGAGGTAATGATAGTTAATAGGATTATTAGTATCAGTGCTGCATTGAAGGTAAACATGATTGAAAGAGGTTATTTAAAGGTATGTATCCCACAGTTTAACATTACAAATATATATAAGTGCTTGCATGATCTACTTCTAAGGTATGACACTGGTACAAAGAGTTAACAACAGAATGGTATATGGGAAAAACTACCTATTGCATATCATAGACTAAACTTAATAGGAATACCTCACCAGTACCACACTAATACTAGGGATAGATAACTAGGGGATGATGAGAGCTTTGGGGTATTTTGGGTTATGATAATTATTTAAAATTGAGAGTGATGATGACTGTACAACTAAGCAAAGATAATGCACAGAATATAGGTTATGTGAAATTAGGAACTCCCTACTTAATAAGTCAAGTCTTTGATCTTGAGGCTTGCTCTAGTGAAACTTATGGCTGTAAAGGGGAGGCTAAGCCTATCTATAATTATGCCTAGGAGTCACCTCCAGAGAACTTCCCTCAAAGTCCTTATTACAGCCTCCTATGCCCTACACACTCTGCCCTTTACCTCCATGATATCATTGTCTCCTTCTCCTCCCCACTCACCCCACCACAATCCTTCACATACTCTGTTTCAGACCTCCTTGCAATTCCTCCAATATTTCAAGCCTTTTGCACTTGCCTCTTTGACGAGAATTCTCTTCTTCCAGATATCCAAACAGCTTCCTCCTCATCACCTTTGGTTCTCTATTCAAAGTCATCTTCTTATTGAGACCTTCCTTGGCTATCTTATTTAAAACTTCAACACCCATTCCCTATCACTCCTCCCTGCTTTATTTTTCTCCAGAGCACTTATCCCCATTTGTGATAGTTTAAGCTGTTATATACTCCAGCAAAGGCAATGTCCTTTTAATACATTCTTATGGGTGCTGACCTAGTGGGAGTGGGAACTTTGGTTAGGTTGTTTCCACAGAGATGTGACGCACCAATTCAAGGTGGGTCTTAATCCTTTATGGAGTTCTTCATAAAGGATAAAAGACAGAGAAACACCCAGAGAGAGCTCAAGAGAAAGAAACACCCAGAGGACTTATAGAGAACTGCCCCAGGAGAAGCAAACAAGGACCCACAGAAACTGAAAGAGCCAGAACCTGAAAGCAATGAAACCTGGGAGAGAAGGATCAGTAGACATTGGCCATGTGCCTTCCTATGTGACAGAGGAACCCTGGATGCCATGGGCCTTTCTTCAGAGAAGGTATCATCCTGCCGATGCCTTAACTGGGACATTTTCATGGCCTTAGAACTGTAAATTTGTAAACTAATAAATCCCCATTGTAAAAGCTAACCCATTTCTGGTATATTGCATTCTGGCAGCTTTAGCAAACCAAAACACCATCTAACATATATTTGAATAATTTATCTTATGTATTATCTGCCTTTCCTCACTAGAATGTAAACTCAATGACAGTAGAGATTTTTGTTTGTGTTGTTTGCTGCTGTATTCCCAGCCTAAAGAATGATGATAAACCTCTATTGTTGCTCAGATCTGGCCTTTCTCTCTAAGCCCAACACTGCAAATAAACCAGTACCCTCCCCGCTCTTCATGGGCCATGACTCCCAGGGAACTGAATATCCCTGGCAACGTGAGACACGACTTCAGGAATGAGCCTGGCCCTGGGACTGAGGGATTGAAAATGCCTTCTTGACCAAAAGGGGGAAAAGAAAGGTAACAAAATTTAAAGTTTATAGTAGCTAAGAGATTTCAAACCTCTATCCTGGAGGTTATTCTTATGCAAGCTCCTGCTAGATATACCAAATGGCCAAAGAATGCGAAGCCCTAACCAACAGTAGACTTGAAATACCTAAGTCCCTATCTGAGACTTTACAAAAGTTTCAGTCACTAAGTTTATTTTTTCAGAAACCTAAATCCTGCAGAGTGTTTCTATGCCAGATAAGTCCCCAAACCCCAAGGCAACAGCCTCTTCAAGAACATCAACCAGATGCATCCCCCTTCCCCATAATGTAGACAACCCTTTCTAACATGAACAGGTTAGGGTGGTCACTGCCTAGACATCCCCGAAGATCAAGAACGTGATTAAATGAGAGGAAGGTGTAGCAACAGACAAGATTGGATTTAACAAAGGATCATGAATAGTGAATCTTTATATATTAGATGCTAGGTATTAGAATAGCTAGAGGGAAATAACTGAAATGGTGAAACTGTAACCCATAACATTCTTTGAAATTTGCTCTACAGCTACTCTTTAAATTGTACTTTGAAAGTTATCACCTTTCTGTATATATGTTATATTTCACAAAAAGGAAATAACTGAAACTGTGGAACTGTAACCCATAACATTCTTTGAAATTTGCTATATAACTACTTGTTAAATCATACTTTGAAAGTTATCACCTTTCTATTTATGTTATACTTCACGATAAGGAAATAACCGAAATTGCGGAACTGTAACCCATAACATTCTTTGAAATGTGCTAACTACTTGTTAAATCATACTTTGAAAGTTATCACCATTCTGTATGTATTTTATATTTCACAATAAAAAAAACGTTAAAAAGAAGAATGATAATAACACATAGCAGGTGCACAAATATTTGTTTAAAAATGAATGAACAAATAAAACTTTCAGAGAAAAAAACTGACATCGAAATAGAAAAGTGTGTAATTCACAAAAAACGTATGCTATCATTAAATATACTCTAACTTTGTCCTCAAACTTGTCAGTCACTCTAGTGGACACTGTCTGTTGTCCACACATAACTGCCTTCCTTTGGGGAACTTCTCTCCCCAATTTCATACTCATTCTATTCAGTGCATGTAATTCAGTCCATGTAATTGGTGATATTCCCACAACTCCATCTCCATACATGACTTAAACCAGACTGATCAGTCTTCTCTGGAACATCTGTCAGTTATTAGGAAGAACAGTATTCCTTCCTGTGGAATCAGAAACTCTAAAAGCCTAGTAGGTTTAAGCTGCAAATGGGCAAAATTTCCCAACATGAGGAAAGAGCATGTCTGAGAATGAAGCCATTACAGAGGAAACAAAGTGCAAGGGGAAGGCAAACCATAATTAACAGTACTATTTGAGCACCTGAATTCAGTAGTTACTGCAGTCAACACTATCCTAGTGTTTCTGCTTTTTTTTTTTTTTCAGTTTACATAAATCAACAAATTCCTTTTTTATATAGCTTGATTGATTGGTTTCTATTATAAGTAACTGAAACCATCCTTATATAGTCACTTATTTTCTCTCAAGAGCCATTTTATTCACTGCTTTCTTTATCTTTGAAGCTTGAAACTTCCAAGCTCTAAAACATTGGTCTTGATGACTCAGGGGTACACAGACCCATTTAAAAATCTGAAACATCCATGAACCATATTTCCCCAGAAAAAAAATGCCCCACTCACCCCAAATTCCACCTATTTTTCTCAGGGGGCTCAGAGACTCCCTTATGTCTTTTCACAAACTCAAAATTGAGCACCCCTGTCCTATATTCTTCTATGAAAATATTCCCTATTTGTGAGACTTCTGGGAAAATCCACCAAATAGCCATTGTTTATTTTTCCAGAATATTTACTGAAAGATAACTATATGTAGAAGTAAAGTTTACAGTAAATATGAGAAAAGAGGCAAATTGACAATCATTCATTCATTCAAGTAATATCTACTGACTACTTACTAAATGCCAGGGGCATGATACATGACTCTAAGTACCAGATCATCCCTGCTTCCTCTAACACTGGCTACAAACAAACTGAATGAAGGCAGATAATATAAAGGTTACATTAACCAAAAAAGCAACAATGATATAACAGTCTGTTGCTGATGAAGTAATAAGTTATTTTGACATTTTGCCCGGGGATATATGCAAAAATAAGAATTTATAAGAAAATGTAATTATTTTTGCTTTGCTTTGAAAATGAGGCTCCCTTGGATAATTTAACTACTATAATCTGAGTAAGTAACCAAAAATTCTTACTTTAGGATTCTTTTTAAGCTATGGATAAAATATTGTACTACTGGAATTCCAAAGAACTTTCACAATTTTGCCTATTTAGAACTCCTTTCTGATTTTTAGAAGAAACGTCATAATGGACACATTATGTCTGCTTTGTTTCTTAGCCACCCAGGTTGGCTGCAAACAGGGCATGAATAATCCTTAACTGTTTAGCACTCACTACTGTAGATTTACTCAACACAGACCTAACTAAATGATTCAAGTTTCACAAACTTTACTTTTTATGACCACTGAGGTTTTATATCACCATAAGTAAATATGGCAAAAGGAAGAGTTTTTTTGTGTGCTTTTTTAGCTCAGGAATTCTCTTTTGTCTGCATTTTCCCTTCACAGCAAAGAACTGGCAATATGAAAACATTCTAAAGCAAATAAATACTCCAAGGCTGTTCCTTCAAGCAATTCAGAGACTATAAAATACACTGCCCTCTCTCACAAAGTCACAAAGATGTATGTTTTCTTCTTTCTTGTTCTATCTAAGTAGTAGATTTTAAACTTTTTGGAATCATGAACTCCTTTGAGAATCTGATAAAAACAGACCTTTTCCCTGGAAAGATAAATATGTAAAAGACAAACTATGAATTCAATCTGCAAGTTCTAAAGGAAATAATGATTTTTCCCATTTATAAAAACTGTGACTGTTGATTTATTTTTAATTAAAAAAAAAACACACAATATTTATTCTCCATGCTCTTGAGACTCACAATTTTAAATGTGTGTTACATCTTGAGATTGGAAATTTACAGCTGCCATCCTTATTTAAAATGTTAATCACTGAAAGACCACAAAAATAAACGTTCATCGGTTCTGATAAGGCACCTTAATAGATACAGAACACTGAAGGCCTAGTAGTATAAACACTTCTTAGCCTCAAAGAGTAACTCAAGAAAAAGTAACAAATGACAGACATTTTTTAAACTGCTACCCAAGAAAAATATACACTATAGGCTAAGCTGTCAGGGTGATCTAAGCCATTGTTTTGTGAAATACCCCAATAATATACATAACCTCTGGAACCAAAGTTGCTACAGGGTAGCCTAGGAAACAGAAAATTGATGCAAATGCAAAGAACTTCAAAAAATGACCTAGCTATATACAGCATTTAACAATAACATGAAAGAAACATTGACATAAGAGTTTAAAAAAAGAGAAATTGGGATTGAAATAGAGAAGGTGCCAAGATTATTTGATCAGATGCTAAAATAGGGCTCTTGGCAGAAAAAAGTTTGGATCCATGACCCTCACAAGAGAGCTGTTCTTCTTCCTGGGTGATGAGAACAGCTGTTGTTGTCGTTGTTGCTGTTTTCCTGTAGCTAACCCTCTCATACTGTAAAAAAAAATAATTAAGATAACAGGTGGCAGGGATTACACTAAAAAGAGTGTTCTCCAACAGGGCTTTATGCTTCTCTTCTGTACTCATGTATTAGGTGAAACCAGTAGCACGTGTGAATACTGCTGAATCTCTTCTTGAGTTATTTCAAATAAATATTTTGCTTTCTACTCTTACAATTTCAACTTAACATGCAAATTGAAGTAGCAAAAATAGGAACAACTCACATTCTGTTAACTTCACTTCTAGTCAAAGAAAAAATGCTTGTCACCGTTAAAGCCACACACCTATTTACAATGACTGCTCTTCAGATGTCTGCAGTAGAGAATAGGAAGAATAAAGTTATTTATTTAAATATTTAAATATTATTATTTAAAATTTATTTATAGATAAAATAACTTGTAATATATAGAACTAAAGGTCTTTACCCTTCTAATCCAAGCACCTATTACAGGTTAGGCACCAAAAACTACTTAGGTAGATTATAATGTTTTGGAAATGGATGGTGGTGATGGCAGCACAACACTGTAAGTGTAATTAACAGCACTGAATTATATATGTGAAGGTGGTTAAAAGAGAAAATTTTAGTTTATATACGCTACTAGAGTAAAAATTGAAACATAAAATATAGAGCTGTACAACACAGTGAACCCACAATGGACTGTTAATAACACAATTATAAAAATAAACTTCAATGAATTACAACAAATATGCCACACAAAACACACACACACACACACACACACACACACACACACACAGAAACAGTTGCAATATAGCATGCTAAGTGCTATAATGGAAGCAAGTATAATAAGGGGCAATGGGAACCTAGAGAAACAAGTGACTAAATCTGCCTTAAAAAAAAAAATCTATTTCAGCTGACTCTAAAAGGAACAGTTTACCTAAAGAAGTGGGGTAAAATATTCCAGAGAATTGTAACATCACATCAAAGGCACAGTAACATGAAGATCATGATGCGCAGAAAACTATCCTTCTGTTTTAAATTGAACAGCTGATGTAAAGAATAAACCATAAGCCAAAGACTATATTGGCAATCTCTCCCTCCGATTCACAAAGGAAGTAAGTGGGTAAGATTTTATTCATCCACCTATCCTTTCAACATACATCTCAAGTCCCTGTTATATGCTAGGCAGTTCTTCAAGGTGCTGGGAATATAGTATGCTACAAGACAGCCCCAGGTCCCTGTGTTCCCCTGCTTGAAATTTAACATAAGAAAACAAACATTAAACATGGGTCACCACATTCTATACAAAAGATGGATTTGTGGAGATCTTAACATATTTCAACAGCTGCCTAATTTGAGGCTAATGCTGATAAGGGATGGCTAGTATCTCTGTACTACCTAACATACTATCAACATGGGATAACAGCACAGTGTTGGCTTACAACTCAATCTCAATCAGCTTGCATATGTCACAATTCTTGAAGACTTTCTGAAATAAGGAGTTAACATTTCAAACTTTGAGTACAAAATGAGTATTTTTAAAATCAAAATTTGTATGTACACAATGCAAGGCTATAATAACATATGTGACTTAAGAAATAGTAGTGCATATCAGAAAAGTGATAATGGGGGAAGTTATTGATATATGAGACTCAGGGAAGACATTTATGAGAATGTGAGACCTGAAGGATATATAAAAGTTCACCAAGCAAAGGGGCTGAAAGAAACCAAAGGAAGTCCAGAATGATCAAAGGTTAGAGATATGGGAGAGAATGGCCTGAGGATGAGGCAAGAAAACAGAAAAGGACCAGATCATACAAGACCCTGAAGAATGTTAGACTCCATCCATACTTTGAAAAGCTCAATCTGGCTAGGAGATATGGAATGCAATGGAGGCATTCCTTTGCTAGAGAAGGAAATGAGAGCATCTGAAGGAAGACCAAAAGTTATCACAGTAACCCAAAGAAAAGATGATTACAGGTATTGGCTGTGAGGATGGAGATGAGAAACAGATGGGGAGTAGGGGAGTGTAATGGGTAATTGTGCTTTAATGCAATCTTGTTGGGACAGACCTATTAGTGTAGCTTAGGTTGGAACCTGTTGGTTCAGTACTTCCATGGAGGTATGGCCATGCCCATTCAGTGTGGGCCTTGATTAGTTTACTAGCGCCTTATATAAACTCAGACATAAAGGAGTTCACAGCTGTAGCTCAGACAGACATTTTGAAGATGGCTGTTGGAAGCTGATGCAGACATTTTGGAGAAAGCCATTTTGAAACCAGAACTCCGGAGCAGACACCACCCACGTGCCTTCCCAGCTAACAGAGGTTTTCAGATGCATGTGCCATCCTTCAGTGAAGGTACCCTGTGTTGATGCCTTAACTTGGACACTTTATGGCCTTATGACTGTAACTCTGTAACCAAATAAATCCCCTTTATAAAAGCCAATCCATCTCTGGCATTTTGCATTCCCGCAGCATTAGCAAACCAGAACAGTAATATAACAGATTTCATTTTCAATATCAAAGTAAGCTAACTGTGAGATATTCAAGTACACAGATACTTTCATTATTGCGGGTAAACTAGTACAATCTACCTGGAAGTTAGTCATGTATATCAAAGTCCTGTGGTTAAAGGGAAAATCTTTAGATTGTATATATGTTACTAGAATAAAAATTTGAGAAACAAAAAAACCATTGGGACTACACAACACAGTGAACCCTAATGTAAACCATACACTACATTTAATAATACGATTATAATATTCTTTCACCAATAGTAACAAATGTATCACACTAAGGCAAGGTGTTAATAAAAGGGGGAATATTTGGGAACTCTTTTCTCTGCACAATATTTCTGTAAACCTACAACTTCTCTAATCTTAAAAAAAGCCAATTTTAAAATGAGAACATATAGAAAGAATGTACTTTTAAAAATACATTTGATGGCTTCTGATATAAAATATTGTATATAGTATAATCCTACTTTTATAAACTGGAGGAATAAATAGGCAAAGAAAAAGGTCTGCAACTATACATTAAAACACTAGAAATGGTTATATATCAGTGGTAGGATTTAGGGTGACTACTTTTTTCTATTGCCTTATCCTTGGAGAGTCTAAAAATTTGGGGGTGTTTTTTAATAATAAAAATGGATTATTTACATATTTTAAAATAATAAAGGAAAGAGGAATATGCAAAATAAAGGTTTATATGTTTCTTCAAATATGGTGGAAGAGTTTAAACATGAACCTTAATTTATTTGCATTTCAGTTTGGAAAGGTTTGCTATATCGAGCATTAATATTACCATTTGTCTAAATAAAAATGATTGTGGGTATTTTTCTAAATGTAGTTAATCAAGTTCAAACTCTGAAATGAGATATTGAGAGGAAATCAATTTGAAGAGAGAATCCCATTTTAATTGTATACAATTCATGCTATACCCCATAACAATACATTAGATCTGTTGAAGTCCAAAGCTAAAATACAAAAGTGATGTAGTTCAGGACTAGGATAGGAAGTGTGGATTCATTCCAAAAAGCCTGTAGAAAGACAATGTAAAAAACAGATTGGCTTGAAAACTTAATTCTTTCCTATATTTAAAGGTATTTAAAACAGAGTTCCTGGTGCAAGTAGAATGTTTCCTTTTATATAATTTGCATATAAACACAGTATTTTTACGTAAAGTAAACAGGATTTTGGAGGTTTCACCCTAGCCACAGACATTTTAAAGGGGGAAAAAGTCAACTAGTGCTCAAAAGAAGCCTATAGGCATTAATCAATGATTTAACGTCACAACTTCTTGTCAGTGGCATGACTTTATAAAGTTGGTCATCCACCGCTACACTTTGCCAGTTGAGGGGATTAGCACAATATCAGAATCATGGTGGGTAGGGGGAGTGCAGCCTTTTTCAAATTAGAAAGCCATCCTGCTCATGGAAACTCTGACTGTGCCTGCAGCACAAGAGAGTTTGTCAGATCTCTCAGGTATGCGGGTGTTGAGTATGCATGCGTCCTTCTCTCCTTCTCCAGCTCTCCCCACCCAACACATTTTTTTTTAAAAGGAGGAGAGAGTGAGAGCCCTTAAATGGGCTTTTTAGCATGTCTGATAAACACATCTTCACTGGACACCCTCCCTTCCATTCTCAATAACTAATACGCCAGCAACAATACTGATGTAACTTCAGAAAGAATTTTCCTGGGAGCAACTAGACACTTAAAACAAACAAACAAAAAGCAATGGACAATACAGTCTTATGTCAGGATTGAAAATGAATAAGCACCGTGATGAAGTAAAATGCTTTCAAGTCCAGATGGCTTATAGGAACTCTTTTGCCCTACTGTTCTGTAGAAAAACAAATGAATATTTTGAAAAGGCAGGCTCCCAGAATTTAAAAAAAAAAATTCTCCAGTCTGTTGTGTGTTGGAGTAAAGATATAGAAGATGAAAAAAAAAAAAATTCTTCTTCACCTCCACTAAAACAATCCTTTTAAAATAACTATCTTCATTACAGTAGTTGTCTAAAAAAAAAATACCACCAAATAAAAGGCTAACACTGCTAAGTGTACATCAAGACATTATTCTCCCGACTTATTCTGTGAAGTGAGGAGAGGGATTTAATGAACTTACATTAAATAATTATTGTTAAATTCAGTTAAATGTAATTGTTTTTCAATGTAGTCCATTTGCTCATGCCAAAAACTAAACAATAATGATTTCAAAAGCTTGGGGAAATAAGCAAACTTGCCAGTAAATAAGAAATAAAGGGATGGATGACCATAATATACAATGTCCAAGGATATGATCAGCCAAATGCAGAATGCAGAAAATTCTACAAGTGCATGAAAATATGCTCAACATCATTGGTTACCAGGGAAATGCAAATCAAAACCGCACAGAGATAACAATGCCACACCCCCCAGGATGCCTATTACTAAAAAAATAAAAAAAAAAACAAAAAACCCCAGATAATAATAAATGTTGATGAGGATAAGGAGAAATAAGAACCCGTATACCTTGCTGGTCCACTGTAGAATGGTGAAGCCACTGTGGAAACCAGTTTGGTATTCCTCAAAAAACAAAAAACAGATTTACCATATGATCCAGCAATCCCACTTCTTGGGATATAGCCAAAAGAAATGAAAGCAGGGACTGGAACAAATACTTGTACACCAATGTTTACAGGAGCATTATTCACAATAGCTAAAAGGTAGAAGCAACAAAAATATCCATCAACAGTGGAATATTATTCAGCCATAAAAAAGGAATGAAGTTCTGATACATGCAACAACATGGATGAACCTTGAAGATATCATGTTATGTGAAATAAGCCAGACACACACACAAAACAATTATTACCAGACAATCACTGATCTTTTTATTTTCTTTGTAATTTTGTCTTTTCCAGAATGTCATATAGTTTGGAATCTTACAGTAAAGTAGTCTTTTCAGAATGGCTTTTTACACAAAGCAAGGTGCATTTAAGATTCCTCCAAGTCTTTTCATGGCTTGATAGCGTATTTCTTTATCTCTGAATAATATTCCATAGCATGGATGTATCACGGTTTGTTTATTCATTCCCCTACTGAAGGACATCTTGGTTGCTTCCAATTTTGGCAATTATGAATAAAGCTGCTATAAACAACAAAAAAGACAAATACTGTATGATCTTGCTTATATGAAATACGTAGAAGAAGCAAACTTCATAGAGCCAGTGGTGGTTTATAGGTTACCAGGGGAAAGGCGTGAAGGGCAGGAAGAGGAGTTTCTATAGCTTAATGGGTAAATAGTTTGTTTGATGATGAAAAAGGAGGGGTAATGGATGTTGGTGATAGTAACGCAATATTGTGAATACAATTAATACTACTGAATTGTACACCTGAATGTGGTTTAAAAGGGAAATTTTGCATTCTATATTGGTTACTACAATAAAAAGTTAACAAAAAAAGGCAATAAATATGCACAAAGGGGCATGTGTGAGGATACTCATTTAAGCACTATTTGTAGCAGTTCAAAACTGGAAAACATCATAAATGTCCATTAGTAGACTGTGGATAGTAAATTATGATAGATCCATACTATGGAACATTACGAAAGAGAATGGTGTGGGCATGTGGTGGGGCTGAAAAGAGGGGGGGGATGAGTGAAAGCCTTAAAATCGCTACAGCCTTAAAATCGCTAAAACTAATAGCCCCAGTAGGTCCCCAGCTCCATCCCAAAGTGGCCATGTGGCCTTTCTTACCCCCCCCCCCACAGGAGATATGAAATTTATTTTCTGAATAAACCCAACCAGACTCAGGGATACCAAGCACAGCCAGGTGCCAAACTGAAAAGAAAGAAATTAAGTGAAAGTCTGTACACTGAATGGTAATACTGACAGCCCCAGTAGAGTTCCTGCCTCACCCAAGTTCCTACAATGTAGGTAACTAGGCTTATGTACCACTCCACAACCCACCTGGAGAAGAGATTATCCTTATCTGGAAAAACTCAAATGTCTCCGAGAAGAGGCATGGGATACTGAAATCTGGGATCTCAAAAGGCAGTAAATAGCACACAGGCACACAAATCTTCCGGCCCTCTTTTTTTTAGTGCCTCACTTTTAAAACATGAAGGGATGATAATTAAGGATTATCAGGCACTTGAAACTCCAACCTGAGAGAGACCAAAACTATCCGAAATCAAATAGGACTCTGAGGATACAAAGCAGGAAACAAAAGAAAACTTAAATGAAAACTATAATTAATACACTTAAGAGACCAAAGAAAAAGACATGGTATCCATGAAAGCAGAACAGTATGCTATTTTAAAAGGGGGGGGGGGGGGTAGGAGACACAAGAACAAAGAAGGGGTCTTGAAAATTATAAAAGTATGCATTGAAAAGTCAAGCATTTATCCAGTCTTTTTTGTACAAACTATAACTTAGGGCAACCGAAGAGTTGATGAGGGGTAGTTCTCCTTTGTAAGAAATTAAGCTATTAAACATAGAAGGAGTAATTAAGATAGAATAGCATCATTTTCCAATCCCTGATTAAATTACATGGAATATCCAGCCAGTATTCAGAATTTCCCAGTTGTTTCATAAATGCTTTTACAATCGGGATCCAAAGTCTATACATTGCCTTTGGATGTTATCTCTTAAGTCTCTTTTGAACTACAGATTCCCTGTCCTTTTTACCCAATGATCTTCACAGCCATTGATGATCATATAATGGAATACTATAAAGCTATTAAAAAGTATAATTTATAACTATCTACCTACTTTTTATCTACCTACATACTTGTTGCCCGTTCTGAGTAAATGAAACTGAATACACAATTCGCAGAAAAATAAACTAGAATCATTAATAAACACAAGAAAAGCAAATTAAAACAAGAGATCATTTCATATATATCAGATTGGCAAAAGAAATAAAAAAGAATGATAGTGCCAAGTATTGGCAAAGATACAAGGAAATAAGAACTCTTATACACTGTGGTGGGAATATAAATCAGTACATCCCTTTGATAAAGTAATGTGGACATATCTAGTAAAACCTGGCATCCTATTTCTAAAGTATATACCTTAGAGAAACTCTCACACATATACAGGATGTTTCTTGGGCAATATGTGTAGTATATACTACAGTAAAAAGGAAACAACTCAAACTTATCAATAAAAGAAGGATACTTAGTAGTAGATCCATATGATAAAAGAAATGAACTAGATATAATATGAAGGCATCAACTTGGACAAATCTAAAAAAACGAGTTTTTAAAAAAAGCAAACGGCAAAATTATATGAAAGTATGACAGCATTAATGAAAAAAAATTTTTCAGCATCCAAAGCAGTACCGTATATTGTTTATGAATACACATATATGTAGCGAATGTCTCAAAACATGAAATAGAAGTATATACCTCATATTCACAAGTGGCTGCTTCTGAGAAGGGAAGTGGTACTGAGGAGAATAAGAGTGACGTTACCTTTATCCTTAATGCTGTTTTTTTACTTAAGAAAAAAGTATTTTATTTAAGTAAAAATAAACTAACATTTTACATCCATCTTTAGTCTTCTATTATTTTATGTACTTAATTTAAAAAAAGAATGAAGAAAAGTCCTATGCTTCTAATAAACATATGTTTGATATTCTCTTAAGCAAAAGTTCTCAATCTTGGGGTTGAGAGTAGAGTGAGACAGTTATAATCACACATATTCTAAGAGATTTTTTCTAAATACACAGGTCTAGCCTAGCAGCCTGTCTTCCAGTCAGAGTCTGAAACACCCTTGGGGATGGGCCCAGGAGGTCTTAAAGAATTGGCTATTTTGAAACATTTCCCCAGGTGGAAGAAGTCTGGAAACGATGGGTCTTCTTAATGTCAGGCCTCAAACCAATTCCTAGCCACTGTTAACTGCTCTGTAAGAACAACGGAAGAAGTCCAAGACATCTTATGAATTAAAAAGAAGTTCGACTTATAAAATATTACATATAATATGATCCCATTTTATTTAAAATATATCCATATATTAAAAGGCATCTGAAAGAATCTACAACACTGTTAAATAGTGAGTTATTCTAGAAGGTACTTCTGGAATGTTTGAGTTTTGTTTTTTATAAGAGAGCATATATTTTGTTTATTAACAAGAAAAAATAAACAACTAAAACCATGAGATGAAATAATGGTCAATCAAGTAGCAGACAAGCAAAAGAATTCTACTCAATGCCCAAAGTATGATCAATAATTGCATAAATGTAGTCAAGGGGCAAGATGGCAGACTGGTGAGCTGTATGTTTTAGTTACTCCTCCAGGAAAGTAGGTAGAAAGCCAGGAACTGCATGGACTGGACACCACAGAGCAATCTGTCTTTGGGCATACTTCATACAACACTCATGAAAATGTCAAACTGCTGAGATCAGCGAAATCTGTAAGTTTTTGCGGCCAGGGGACCCGCGCCCCTCCCTGCCAGGCTCAGTCCCGTGGGAGGAGGGGCTGTCAGCTCCGGGAAGGAGAAGGCAGAACTGCAGTGGCAGCCCTTATCAGAAACTCATTCTACTGATCCAAACTCCAACCATAGATAGACTGAGACCAGACACCAGAGAATCTGAGAGCAGCCAGCCCAGCAGAGAGGAGACAGGCATAGAAAAAAAAAAAAACAACACGAAAAACTCCAAAATAAAAGCAGAGGATTTTTGGACTACTGGTGAACACAGAAAGGGGAAGGGCGGAGCTCAGGCCTTGAGGTGCATATGCAAATCCCGAAGAAAAGCTGATCTCTCTGCCCTGTGGACCTTTCCTTAATGGCCCTGGTTGCTTTGTCTATTAGCATTTCAATAACCCATTAGATCTCTGAGGAGGGCCCTTTATTTTTTTTTTTTTAATCCTTTTTTCTTTTTCTAAAACAATTACTCTAAGAAGCCCAATACAGAAAGCTTCAAAGAATTGCAATTTGGGCACGTCAAGTCAAGAGCAGAACTAAGAGAGCTCTGAGACAAAAGGCAATAATCCAGTGGCTGAGAAAATTCACTAAACACCACAACTTCCCAAGAAAAGGGGGGTGTCCGCTCACAGCCACCATCCTGGTGGACAGGAAACACTCCTGCCCATCGCCAGCCCCATAGCCCAGAGCTGCCCCAGACAACCCAGTGTGACGGAAGTGCTTCAAATAACAGGCACACACCACAAAACTGGGCGTGGACATTAGCCTTTCCTACAACCTCAGCTGATTGTCCCAGAGTTGGGAAGGTGGAGCAGTGTGAATTAACAAAGCCCCACTCAGCCATCATTTGAGCAGACTGGGAGCCTCCCTACACAGCCCAGCAGCCCAGAACTGCCCTGGGGGGACGGCACTCACCTGTGACATAGCACAGTCATCCCTCAACAGAGGACCCGGGGTGCACGGCCTAGAAGAGGGGCCCACTTGCAAGTCTCAGGAGCCATACGCCAATACCAAGGACTTGTGGGTCAGTGGCAGAGACAAACTGTGGCAGGACTGAACTGAAGGATTAGACTAATGCAGCAGCTTTAAAACTCTAGGATCATCAGGGAGATTTGATTGTTAGGGCCACCCCCCCTCCCCGACTGCCCAGAAACACGCCCCACATACAGGGCAGGCAACACCAACTACACACGCAAGCTTGGTACACCAATTGGGCCCCACAAGACTCACTTCCCCACTCACCAAAAAGGCTAAGCAGGGGAGAACTGGCTTGTGGAGAACAGGTGGCTCGTGGACGCCACCTGCTGGTTAGTTAGAGAAAGTGTACTCCACGAAGCTGTAGATCTGATAAATTAGAGATAAGGACTTCAATAGGTCTACAAACCCTAAAAGAACCCTATCAAGTTCAGCAAATGCCACGGGGCCAAAAACAACAGAAAATTATAAAGCATATGAAAAAACCAGACGATATGGATAACCCAAGCCCAAGCACCCAAATCAAAAGACCAGAAGAGACACAGCACCTAGAGCAGCTACTCAAAGAACTAAAGATGAACAATGAGACCATAGTACGGGATATGAAGGAAATCAAGAAGACCCTAGAAGAGCATAAAGAAGACATTGCAAGACTAAATAAAAAAATGGATGATCTTATGGAAATTAAAGAAACTTGACCAAATTAAAAAGATTCTAGACACTCATAGTACAAGACTAGAGGAAGTTGAACAACGAATCAGTGACCTGGAAGATGACAGAATGGAAAATGAAAGCATAAAAGAAAGAATGGGGAAAAAAATTGAAAAAATCGAAATGGACCTCAGGGATATGATAGATAATATGAAACGTCCAAATATAAGACTCATTGGTGTCCCAGAAGGGGAAGAAAAGGGTAAAGGTCTAGGAAGAGTATTCAAAGAAATTGTTGGGGAAAACTTCCCAAATCTGCTAAACAACATAAATACACAAATCATAAATGCTCAGCGAACTCCAAATAGAATAAATCCAAATAAACCCACTCCGAGACATATACTGATCACACTGTCAAACACAGAAGAGAAGGAGCAAGTTCTGAAAGCAGCAAGAGAAAAGCAATTCACCACATACAAAGGAAACAGCATAAGACTAAGTAGTGACTACTCAGCAGCCACCATGGAGGCAAGAAGGCAGTGGCACGATATATTTAAAATTCTGAGTGAGAAAAATTTCCAGCCAAGAATACTTTATCCAGCAAAGCTCTCCTTCAAATTTGAGGGAGAGCTTAAATTTTTCACAGACAAACAAATGCTGAGAGAATTTGCTAACAAGAGACCTGCCCTACTGGAGATACTAAAGGGAGCCCTACAGACAGAGAAACAAAGACAGGACAGACAGACTTGGAGAAAGGTTCAGTACTAAAGAGATTCGGTATGGGTACAATAAAGGATATTAATAGAGAGAGGGAAAAATATGGCAAACATAAACCAAAGGATAAGATGGCCGATTCAAGAAATGCCTTCACGGTTATAACGTTGAATGTAAATGGATTAAACTCCCCAATTAAAAGATATAGATTCGCAGAATGGATCAAAAAAAATGAACCATCAATATGTTGCATACAAGAGACTCATCTTAGACACAGGGACACAAAGAAACTGAAAGTGAAAGGATGGAAAAAAATATTTCATGCAAGCTACAGCCAAAAGAAAGCAGGTGTAGCAATATTAATCTCAGATAAAATAGACTTCAAATGCAGGGATGTTTTGAGAGACAAAGAAGGCCACTACATACTAATAAAAGGGGCAATTCAGCAAGAAGAAATAACAATCGTAAATGTCTATGCACCCAATCAAGGTGCCACAAAATACATGAGAGAAACACTGGCAAAACTCAAGGAAGCAATTGATGTTTCCACAATAATTGTGGGAGACTTCAACACATCACTCTCTCCTATAGATAGATCAACCAGACAGAAGACCAATAAGGAAATTGAAAACCTAAACAATCTGATAAATGAATTAGATTTAACAGACATCTACAGGACATTACATCCCAAATCACCAGGATACACATACTTTTCTAGTGCTCACGGAACTTTCTCCAGAATAGGTCATATGCTGGGACATAAAACAAGCCTCAATAAATTTAAAAAGATTGAAATTATTCAAAGCACATTCTCTGACCACAATGGAATACAATTAGAAGTCAATAACCATCAGAGACTTAGAAAATTCACAAATACCTGGAGGTTAAACAACACACTCCTAAACAATCAGTGGGTTAAAGAAGAAATAGCAAGAGAAATTGCTAAATATATAGAGACGAATGAAAATGAGAACACAACATACCAAAACCTATGGGATGCAGCAAAAGCAGTGCTAAGGGGGAAATTTATAGCACTAAACGCATATATTAAAAAGGAAGAAAGAGCCAAAATCAAAGAACTAATGGATCAACTGAAGAAGCTAGAAAATGAACAGCAAACCAATCCTAAACCAAGTACAAGAAAAGAAATAACAAGGATTAAAGCAGAAATAAATGACATAGAGAACAAAAAAACAATAGAGAGGATAAATATCACCAAAAGTTGGTTCTTTGAGAAGATCAACAAGATTGACAAGCCCCTAGCTAGACTGACAAAATCAAAAAGAGAGAAGACCCATATAAACAAAATAATGAATGCAAAAGGTGACATAACTGCAGATCCTGAAGAAATTAAAAAAATTATAAGAGGATATTATGAACAACTGTATGGCAACAAACTGGATAATGTAGAAGAAATGGACAATTTCCTGGAAACATATGAACAACCTAGACTGACCAGAGAAGAAATAGAAGACCTCAACCAACCCATCACAAGCAAAGAGATCCAATCAGTCATCAAAAATCTTCCCACAAATAAATGCCCAGGGCCAGATGGCTTCACAGGGGAATTCTACCAAACTTCTCAGAAAGAACTGACACCAATCTTACTCAAACTCTTTCAAAACATTGAAAAAAATGGAACACTACCTAACTCATTTTATGAAGCTAACATCAATCTAATACCAAAACCAGGCAAAGATGCTACAAAAAAGGAAAACTACCGGCCAATCTCCCTAATGAATATAGATGCAAAAATCCTCAACAAAATACTTGCAAATCAAATCCAAAGACACATTAAAAAAATCATACACCATGACCAAGTGGGGTTCATTCCAGGCATGCAAGGATGGTTCAACATAAGAAAAGCAATCAATGTATTACAACACATTAAAAACCCGAAAGGGAAAAATCAATTGATCATCTCAATAGATGCTGAAAAAGCATTTGACAAAATCCAACATCCCTTTTTGATAAAAACACTTCAAAAGGTAGGAATTGAAGGAAACTTCCTCAACATGATAAAGAGCATATATGAAAAACCCACAGCCAGCATAGTACTCAATGGTGAGAGACTGAAAGCCTTCCCTCTAAGATCAGGAACAAGACAAGGATGCCCGCTGTCACCACTGTTATTCAACATTGTGCTGGAAGTGCTAGCCAGGGCAATCCGGCAAGACAAAGAAATAAAAGGCATCCAAACTGGAAAGGAAGAAGTAAAACTGTCATTGTTTGCAGATGATATGATCTTATATCTAGAAAACCCTGAGAAATCAACGATACACCTACTAGAGCTAATAAACAAATTTAGCAAAGTAGCGGGATACAAGATTAATGCACATAAGTCAGTAATGTTTCTATATGCTAGAAATGAACAAACTGAAGAGACACTCAAGAAAAAGATACCATTTTCAATAGCAACTAAAAAAATCAAGTACCTAGGAATAAACTTAACCAAAGATGTAAAAGACCTATACAAAGAAAACTACATAACTCTACTAAAAGAAATAGAAGGGGACCTTAAAAGATGGAAAAATATTCCATGTTCATGGATAGGAAGGCTAAATGTCATTAAGATGTCAATTCTACCCAAACTCATCTACAGATTCAATGCAATCCCAATCAAAATTCCAACAACCTACTTTGCAGACTTGGAAAAGCTAGTTATCAAATTTATTTGGAAAGGGAAGATGCCTCGAATTGCTAAAGACACTCTAAAAAAGAAAAACAAAGTGGGAGGACTTACACTCCCTGACTTTGAAGCTTATTATAAAGCCACAGCTGCCAAAACAGCATGGTACTGGCACAAAGATAGACATACAGATCAATGGAATCGTATTGAGAATTCAGAGATAGACCCTCAGATCTATGGCCGACTGACCTTTGATAAGGCCCCCAAAGTCACTGAACTGAGCCATAATGGTCTTTTCAACAAATGGGGCTGGGAGAGTTGGATATCCATATCCAAAAGAATGAAAGAGGACCCCTACCTCACCCCCTACACAAAAATTAACTCAAAATGGACCAAAGATCTCAATATAAAAGAAAGTACCATAAAACTCCTAGAAGATAATGTAGGAAAACATCTTCAAGACCTTGTATTAGGCGGCCACTTCCTAGACTTTACACCCAAAGCACAAGCAACAAAAGAGAAAATAGATAAATGGGAACTCCTCAAGCTTAGAAGTTTCTGCACCTCAAAGGAATTTCTCAAAAAGGTAAAGAGGCAGCCAACTCAATGGGAAAAAATTTTTGGAAACCATGTATCTGACAAAAGACTGATATCTTGCATATACAAAGAAATCCTACAACTCAATGACAATAGTACAGACAGCCCAATTATAAAATGGGCAAAAGATATGAAAAGACAGTTCTCTGAAGAGGAAATACAAATGGCCAAGAAACACATGAAAAAATGTTCAGCTTCACTAGCAATTAGAGAGATGCAAATTAAGACCACAATGAGATACCATCTAACACCGGTTAGAATGGCTGCCATTAAACAAACAGGAAACTACAAATGCTGGAGGGGATGTGGAGAAATTGGAACTCTTATTCATTGTTGGTGGGACTGTATAATGGTTCAGCCACTCTGGAAGTCAGTCTGGCAGTTCCTTAGAAAACTAGATATAGAGCTACCATTCGATCCAGCGATTGCACTTCTCGGTATATACCCGGAAGATCGGAAAGCAGTGACACGAACAGATATCTGCACGCCAATGTTCATAGCAGCATTATTCACAATTGCCAAGAGATGGAAACAACCCAAATGCCCTTCAACAGATGAGTGGATAAATAAAATGTGGTATATACACACGATGGAATACTACGCGGCAGTAAGAAGGAACGATCTGGTGAAACATATGACAACATGGATGAACCTTGAAGACATAATGCTGAGCGAAATAAGCCAGGCACAAAAAGAGAAATATTATATGCTACCACTAATGTGAACTTTGAAAAATGTAAAACAAATGGTTTATAATGTAGAATGTAGGGGAACTAGCAGTAGAGAGCAATTAAGGAAGGGGGAACAATAATCCAAGAAGAACAGATAAGCTATTTAATGTTCTGGGGATGCCCAGGAATGACTATGGTCTGTTAAATTCTGATGGATATAGTAGGAACAAGTTCACAGAAATGTTGCTATATTATGTAACTTTCTTGGGGTAAAGTAGGAACATGTTGGAAGTTAAGCAGTTATCTTAGGTTAGTTGTCTTTTTCTTACTCCCTTGTTGTGGTCTCTTTGAAATGTTCTTTGATTGTATGTTTGTTTTGTTTTTAACTTTTTTTTTCATACAGTTGATTTAAAAAAGAAGGGAAAGTTAAAAAAAAAAAAAAGAAAGAAAGAAAAACAAGGAAAAAAAAAAAGATGTAGTGCCCTCTTGAGGAGCCTGTGGAGAGTGCAGGGGTATTCGCCTAACCCACCTCCATGGTTGCTAACATGACCACAGACATAGGGGACTGGTGGTTTGATGGGTTGAGCCCTCTACCATAAGTTTTACCCTTGGGAAGACGGTTGCTGCAAAGGAGAGGCTAGGCCTCCCTATATTTGTGCCTAAGAGTCTCCTCCTGAATGCCTCTTTGTTGCTCAGATGTGGCCTTCTCTCTCTGGCTAAGCCAACTTGAAAGGTGAAATCACTGCCCTCCCCCCTACGTGGGATCAGACACCCAGGGGAGTGAATCTCCCTGGCAACGTGGAATATGACTCCCGGGGAGGAATGTAGACCCGGCATCGTGGGACGGAGAACATCTTCTTGACCAAAAGGGGGATGTGAAAGGAAATGAAATAAGTTTCAGTGGCAGAGAGATTCCAAAAAGAGCCAAGAGGTCACTCTGGAGGGCACTCTTACGCACACTTTAGACAACCCTTTTTAGGTTCTAAAGATTTGGGGTAGCTGGTGGTGGATACCTGAAACTATCAAACTACAACCCAGAACCCATGAATCTCGAAGACAGTTGTATAAAAATGTAGCTTATGAGGGGTGACAATGGGATTGGGAAAGCCATAAGGACCACACTCCACTTTGTCTAGTTTATGGATGGAGGAGTAGAAAAATAGGGGAAGGAAACAAACAGACAAAGGTACCCAGTGTTCTTTTTTACTTCAATTGCTCTTTTTCACTCTAATTATTATTCTTGTTATTTTTGTGTGTGTGCTAATGAAGGTGTCAGGGATTGATTTAGGTGATGAATGTACAACTATATAATGGTACTGTAAACAATCGAAAGTATGATTTGTTTTGTATGACTGCGTGGTATGTGAATATATCTCAATAAAATGATGATTAAAAAAAAAAATGTTGTCAAACATGACTGTTGACTCAACATGTACTTCATAATAATGTTCCTTACATCCCAGAGCTTTTTATATTCCTTGGTCTTGATTAATAACCACCAGGGTAGACCGAGAACATCTATTTTCTACTCTCTTACCCAAACATACAAGAAAAGAGAAGGGAAACTGATTATGAATGAGGCTGTCAAGTAGAAATAGGTTATCACATTGATAAAGTCTGAAAAAGCATAGTATTCTAAAATTTGCCAAGCATTGTATAGTGTTTTGTGCTTTTTAGGTATGTAATCAATATTTTACATTTTTTACTTTAATTTATAGATCTTAAAGCTTGACACTGTGGTTTTATTTGAACATTTGACACTGTTGTGAAAATTTTCTTCTATTATGAAAAAAAACCCAGCTCTATCAAAATGGCAGTGTAAGATTCAGGGTTCCATGTTCTCACAGAAACTTTGAACAACCAGCAAGAACTGGCAGAAACATCTTTCTCAAAGCTCCAGAAAACAGCTAAAGGATTGCAGTAACACGTCATGTGCCAAATCAAGAAAAAGACAATTTAAAAGCGGCAGGATCCATGCAACAACACGGATGAAACTTCAAGATACATTGAGAGAAATAAACCAAACACAAAAGGACAAATGTGGTATGATCTCATTGATATGAAATAATTAGAATAAGCAAATTCAAATCACAGAATCAGAAACTAGAACACAAGTCACCAGGGGGTGGGGTGGGGGCAGGAAATGAGGAGTTAACTTTAATTGGCATAGAATTTCTATTTGGGAAGAGGAAAAATTTTGGTAATGGAGGGTAATGATGGTAGCACAACATTGTGAATACAATCAACACCACCAAATTATAAATGTGAATGTGGTTAAAAGGGGAAATTTTAGGTTTACATAAATTAGTAGAATAAAAACTAAAAATAAACCATAGGTCTGTACAAAACAGTGAACTCTAATGTAAACTATGGACTATAGTTAATAGCATAATTATAATAATAGTATTCCATCAATTGTAATATGGGCACTATTTTCTGCATGATTTTTCTATAAACCTACAACTTCACTAATGAAAAAAAATTTTTTTAAGTGGTAGGATATTGTGGCTCCCTGGCTGGCCCGTTCCCTGGCCCCTCACTCCCAGTGTGGGTCCCTGATCCAGAGGGAGCAGAGTAAATAACCCTCATGTACATACTGGGAGCATGTATGCCTGGCCCAATCTCTCTCTGATGAGGGCCTGAAGGACTGAACCAGGACACTCATCCCAGGTTTGCCATCACAAAACTTGCCCTGTGTGTAGAAGGCAGATCACAGAGCTTTCCTACAGAACACTATGGGAGAGCCATCAAGTTGTGCTGCCTAGTGCAAAAGATTGCTGGCTTTAGGGCATACAATGCAGTGCCCAGTGCTATGAAGAAACTGTTTCCTAGGGAAGAGGGACATTCCTACCCATGTAAATGCAACTTGTAGTGCTACACATGCATGCCCCAGACAGACGCCTGTGTAGGAAGGATCAGAAAGACTCTTATGCTCTAAACTCATGTCTGGATAAACTCTGAAGAAGAGCACTCACACAGGTCAATCTGCAAGGACTGCGAAAGATGTTTTCTTTTTTCCTTTTTCCTTTTTTTTTAGCTCCTGGAATTCAAGGAAAGTTCTGTTACAACCATCTGTGAACTATTTGTCCCCATACTTTGCTCTTCTATCTATTGGGATGAATGGTTTTTCTTAAGAATTCATAAGAGCTGTTTCTGTGACAAGAATATTTCATAAGCATATGTACGCATTCAAATAGGCTCCCTTAAAAAATAATCACTGTATGTACAGAATATGTTTCAGTAATTTTAGCACCTTTAAGTATAATATAGTTAGTTCAGTTTTATTATTGATGTCCAGAAACTCTAAAAATTAAGTTATATTAATATTATCAGGTATTTATACTTAAAACAAAACATCACTATTATCTTCTGAATTATTTTCCAAGTTAAATTCTATTAATCTCAAGTCTTTACTTTGGACTGGAGTCCTTTGCTAATCTTTTAATCGATATAAAGAATTTAATACAGCTGTTGGTATAAACTTAGAACAATGATGAAAGTGAATTTAGTTAAGCTGTCTACATAAATCACAGAACTTGAAAGTTCAACCAGTACAGTTGATCTAGTCCCATCTTCTGCTCTGGATTTGGGGACAATCAGAGTGAAAGTAAAAAAAACAAGTGTTTTTTGTTTTCTTTTTAAAGTGTGAGTTTCCTAAAAATTTTAATTTGAAGTTTCTGTTTGTTTTGTTGTTTTAATTTGGTAAAGTAATAATGTTAGGAGAAGAGAGAAAAGAAGACAAGAGTAGGTAGGAGATATTATTTTGATCTAGAATGATCTGGAGTTTTAATTGTAGTGTTTACACATTATAGCAATCAGCATTTTTGGAGGGGGGAAATCTACTTATGACACTTTTTTTTTACATTTTTTAAAACCTCTTTTTTAATGAGAATTCTCAAATATGCACAAATGCACAATTTCAACAATTGTTAGCATGTTTTATCTTTATTCTGCCTCTTTTCCCCCCAACAAATCTCACACATCATTTCACCTGGAAATACTTCAGTACGTATTAGTTACATCAAATTATAGATATATGATCATCTTAATACTTTGATTAAAGACCATCAATGGCTTCCCACTAAAATACAATCTTAAAATACAATCCAAACTCTCTACCATGGCCTGCAAGGCCCAGTGAGTGATCAGCTCCTCCCTGCCTCTCCCAACCTCATTCCCTACCATTCCTGTCTCCTAGGCTGGCTGTTTCCCTTTTTTTCTTTTTTTTTCAAATGCATTTTATTATTGTGAACTTTAACATTTATACAAACAGTGGTAACTTTCAAAGTACGATTTAACAAGTAGTTAGAGAGCAAATTTCAAAGAATGTTATAGGTTACAGTGCCACAATTTCAGTTATTTCCATTATTGTAACATATAACATATATACAGAAAGTTGTTTACTTTTGACGTACTGGCTGCTTCCTTTTAAACTACTGTCTACTTGAGAGCCTCATTCCTTCTGCCTGCCTGGAACAATCTTGCCTTGATGTCTCTCATCCTTCATCTTGCAACTGAAATGTTATGTCCCCAGTGGCCTTCCCTGACCATCCTATCAAAGAGGGAAAGAGGACATAAATTCAGCTTTTCACATAAAATTTTAATCTTTAGATGCACACCTATGCCTTTTTAGAGATTAATTTAATAGTGCCCAAACTTATGTTGAGTTATAAAATTAGACTTCTTTCTTGTCAAAAAGCAAAATCTTTTCAGATTTTATAACAAAAACAACACCCAAAACTAAAAACATATTTGTTAAGCACTGAACAAAAACACATAGTAGTAAAGGACAAAATTCACATGATCACCTCAATAACTGCAAAAGCATTTAACAAAATCCAGCATCCTTTCATGATTATAACACGCAACAAACCAGGAATAGAAGGGAACTCTCTGAACCTGATAAAGGGCATCTATGCAAAACCCACAATTAATATACTTAATGGTAAAAAACTGAAATATTTCCCCTTAAAATCCAGAAGAAAACAAGAATGCTTGTTCTTATCCCTTCCGTTCAACATTTTACTGAAAGTTCTAGCCAGGTCAATTGGTCAAGAAAATGAAATAGAAGGCGTTCAGAAATTGGAAAGGAAGAATTCCATCTTCCTATATTTGCAGATGACATGATCTTGTATATAAAAAATCTTAAGGAATCCATACACACCCATAAAATCAGAATTAACAAACAAGTTCAGTAAGGTTGCAGGATACAAAAATTAACTGTATTTCTACAAAGTTGCAATAAACAATCCAAAAATGAAATTAAGAAAGCAATTTCATTTACAATAGCATCAAAACAAATAAAACATGCATAAATTTAATCAAGGAGGCAAAAGATTTGTATGCTGAATTGCTGAAAGAAATTAAAGGTGACTTAAATATTCAATGTTCATGGATCAGAAGACTTAATCCTGTTAAGATGCCAATACTCCCCAAACTGATCTACGGATTCAACAAAATCCCTACCAAAATAACACCTACCTTCTTGGCATAAAACAAGCTATCCTAAAATTCATATGAGAAGTGAAGGGACCCAGAATAGCAAAAAAATTCTGTAAAAGAACAAAGTTGGAGGACTCACATGTCCCTATTTCAAAACTTACCACAAAGCTATACTAATCAAGGCAAGGTGGTACTGGCATAAGGATAAACATTTAGATCAAGAGGACAGATTTGAGTCCAGAAATAAACCCTCACATTTACCGTTTTTTGATTTTTGACAAGGCTGTCAGGACAACTGAATGGAGGAAAAGAACAGTCTCTTCAACAAATGGTGCTGAGACAGTCAGCTATTCACATGCAAAAGAATGAAGCTGGACCCCTACCTCACACCACATAGAAAAATTAACTCAGAACATATCAAAAGCCTAAACTGAAGAGCGAAAACTATAAAACTCTTAGAAGAAACAAAAGTATAAAGTTTTGTGACTTTGGAGTGGGCAATGATTTTTTAACTCTACACCAAAAGCACAAGTGATCAAAGAAAAAATAGATAAATTAAGCCTTTATCAAAATTTAAAACCTTTTTCCTTAAAGGCCACTATCAAGAAAACGAAAAGACAACCCACAGAATGGGACAAAATATTTGCAACTCATATATCTAATAAGGAACTTATACGTAGAATAAAGAACTCTCATAACTCAATTAAAATAAAGATAACCCAATTTAAAAATGGGCCAAAAATCTGAAAAAGACATTTCTCCAAAGATACAATAAACACATGGAAAGATGACAACATCATAGCCATGAGAGAAATGCAAATCAAAACCAAAATAAAATACCACTTCACCCCCACTAGGAGGGTTATAATTTAAAAAACAGACAATAACAAATACTGGCGAAGATGTGGAGAAACTGGAACCCTCATACACTGCTGATAGGAATGTAAAATGATACAAGTGATTTGGAAAACTGTCTGGCAGAGTTACCACATAACCCAGCAATTCTACTCCTATGTATATACCCAAGAGAAATGAAAACATACGTCCACACCAAAATTTGTACATGAATGTTCACAGCAGCATTATTCATAATAACCAAAATGTGGAAACTCAAATGTCCATAAACTGATGAATGGATAAATAAAACATGGTATATCTACACAATAGAATATTATTTGGCAATAAAATAGAACAAAATATTGATATACGCCTGTTTCAGTTTGCTAATGCTACCAGAATGCAAAATACCAGAAACGGATTGGCTTTTATCAAGGGGGTTTATTTGGTTACACAGTTACAGTCTTAAGGCCACACAGAGTCCAAGGTAAGGCATCAAAAACTGAGGTACCTTCACTAAAGGATAGCCATTGGCATCAGGAAAACCTGTCAGCTTGGAAGGCACGTGGCTGGCATCCGCTTGCTCCCAGGTTGCGTTTCAAAATGGCGTTCTCCAAAATGTTGCCCTTGGGGTGTTTTGTTCTCTTTTAGCTGCAGCTCTCTCCAAAACATCACTCTCACTTGTTCTCCAAAATGTCACTCTTAGCTGCTCTGCATCTGGGCCTGTGTGGCTTTTTTTAAAGTACTCCAGTGATCCAATAGAGACCCACCCTGAATGGGTGGGGTAAAACCTCCATGGAAATTATCCAATCAAATGTTTCACTCACAGTTGATTGAGTCACATCTCCATGGAAACACTCAATCAAAGGATTCCAACCTAATCAACACTAATACGCCTGCTCCCACAAAATTGCATCAAAGATAATGGTATTTTGGGGGACATAATACATCCAAACCAGCACAACGCCAAAGGGATAAACCTTGAAAATATGCTAAATGAAAGCCAGTCACAAAAGACCAAATATTGTACGATTCCATTTATATGACATGTTCAGGAAAAGGTAAATTTAAAGCAACAGAAAGTATTGCCTAAGGTGGTTGGCCAAAGCTAGAGTTTGGGGGGAAATGAGGGTTAACCACTAGTGGGTACAGGATTTCTTCCTGGGGTGATGAAAATGTTCTAAAAGTGACTGTAGTGATGGTTGCAAAACTCTGTGAATATACTGAAAACCACTGAATTGTATGTATATTTAAAATGGATGAATTATAAGGCATGTGGATTTTATCTCAAAAAAGTTGTTACCATGTGCACTAAATAAAACATACAATAGTTACACTGAATAATCAAGTGTTATAAATTGGCATAAATATAAAACATACAGTGGCAACTACATAAAGTGAAAACATCACAGGAAGAAAAAAATCTAGTTAGTGTCTCTTTAAAAAACAGGCAGTCTATTGCGGAAATGGAATTTTTCAACGTAAAAAATATTAACAAAGTCATTTGACTAGTATCACCAATAAATGAATTATTCTCCATAACCATATTTTTAAGGAAAATTAAAACACAACATTTTTATCATATCTGTTCCAATGGAAAATGTTTCTAGAATTTCAAACATACCTGTCTCCTTAAAATTGAGCTTATCAAATAAAATTTAACCTTTTGTTGATAATTAAGAATCATCACTCTGAATCACTGTGAATCACTGTTAATTACTAAACCATACTGCGTTATAGTATACAATGCCTTCAGATAAAACCCAAACTCAATTACACAGTCCTTTACTCTCTGGCTCCTGATTATTTTTTCAACCTCAATTCTTGCCTTTCCCAAATGTGGCAGAAGTGCTACTATATTTTCTGAAGAACACATGGAAAATCAATATTTACTATTAAATATATACAAAAAACAAATGTCATGTTTTTGTTGTTCCCTGAGTACATCAAACACTTTCAAAACCTCTCTTACTTTGGCTTTGTGGCACATGACCCAGTTAAATGATACCCCTTCTCTGTGAAACTGTCCCTCAGGTCGAGTTAGCCACTTAGCACCTGTGCATACAGTACTTGTTTAAAACACTTATATAAACCTGACCTAGTTATTATTTACATCAGCCTCCCCCACTAGACTATGAGTTCCTCAAGAGCAGGGCACTGAATTACTCATTCTTGCACCCCCATTCCTGGTACGGGGCATTTAATTAACACATGCTTCATAAGTGGATAAACGGGATGAATAGATAGGTAGGTAGATTTCAGGCATATAAGTAACATTTATATTAACTAAATGCCTGGAGCTCTGAAGAGCTTTTACATTTTCTCCTTTAATCCTCACAACAATCAAATGAGGTTGTTACTATTATTTTCTCTATTTACAGATAAAAAAAGTGAGGCTTGACATTAAGAAACCTGCCCACCATTACAAAGCCAGAAAGTGATATGCCAGGCAATCTGACTCCATCACACTGGCACTTGGCCATTGCACTAAATACTTTTTATAATTTTCAGTATCCTGCTTCAGAAACATCTGCCATTTTTGATGTGTAATGTACCTGTCTTTAATAGACATCCTTTTAATTTGTTGTTTATAACCTGTTGAGGGCTAAGAAACTACTGTATTTAAAATAAGGGTAGATAAGTACTTTGCCTTTAAATGCTTCTCAACAAAACCAAGATGATGAGCTTTACTGTACAGTCTGTGAAATACTTATTTTAGCTGCTCGGATATCTTTGTTTACTTACTTGTCCTCACCTAGGTTAGGGATAGTAAAAACTGAGTAAACTGCAGACAGAATTCCTATACCAGCATAAAAGCATTGTTTAAAAGTTAAAACTAAACAGAGTCACAAATGAGTGGGAAATTTCTATCAAATGTTTCCCAAATCACATCAAATAAATTCAAATGGACCATTTTCACAGCAGACAATTGTCTTTTTAAAAGTTACCCTTCTAAGAGTTTACAAAAGCTTTGTCTATTTGATTCCACATTTCTGTGAAACCTTTTTAATTTCTAAAAGAGTATTTGGTTTTGAACAGGTAGCAATAACAAAAAAATGAGGCTAGGACAACTAAAAAAAAAATTCAATTTGAGAATTTTATCACTAAAATTAGAAATCTGACTTATAACCTAAGAGTTTAGCAGAAACTTTTAACCAACATAGATTTCAATGCCCAAAAAATAAATGTTTACTGTTCTTCAGAATGAATGTGTTCTTCAGAAATAAATAGGGAACTGCTTTATTTTAATTAGAAATGCCTAACATAAAATTCTAAGCAAATAGTTCAGCACTTACCCTTCTGTTGTGCAGAAAATTTTTTCAGACAGACCAATTTATTCCTCAACCAGTAACTCAGAAACAACTATTTGTGGCTAAAATGAATAAAAGTACAACAGAGGGTCACTAATAAGATTAGGATAATCAGAGAATCATGGTGCTAAAAAGACTTTTATTAAGATCACTTAGCCCAACTTTTCTACAATGCATAAATAATCTCTATAATACTTCTGATCATCGTTCCAATGATCTTAATGTTTAATTTTTTAAAGGATTAAGCTTAGCTATTTGACCTTAAGCATATTTATTCCTCCATCCATCCATCTAATCAAGTAATACATATCTATTAAGTACTTACTGAGCAAGGCGCTATGCTGTGGGACAACACATCCTTGGGCATTCATAAAAAGGCATTCCAGAATCGAAACCCGAAAGATGAATGACATTAGCTAGGCAACAGGAGAGAAAGAGTGCCAATCAAATGGGCTGCTTTTTCAAAGGACTGGAGAGAATACATCTCGCAAAACAAATTCCAAATTTTCAGCATGGAAAAGATGAGGCTGACAAGATAAGGGTGACCAGATCACAAAGTCTTGTATGTCAGAAACTTAAGTCATTTCAAAAAGTTTAGGCAGAGCCACTAAAGGCTTTTAAGCATGGAAGTGATATAATCAGATTTCCATTTTGCAAAGATCTGGACATAGTGTGATGGGCAGTTTACAGGTTGGCAATACTGGAAGCAGAAAGACCAGTTATGAGACAGCTTTAGCTGTCCATTCAGTCTTTTATTCATAAATTTTTTATGGGCACTTCCTATGTGCCAGATACTGGGATATAGTGTTGAATAACACAAACTTCCAGCTCAGTAGAGTTTGAATTCAGTGACCTGTACTAGAGTAGAAGTGGAAGTGGAAAGAAATGAAGAGATTCCAGAGGTATTTAAAAGTTGAAAGCAAAAGAAGGTAGCAATGGGGGTGAAGGTGAGAGAAGAGTTAAGGATGGTGACCAGATTTCTATTTAGGTAGGCTGTAGTGTCCCTCTTGAAGACAGGGAATGGAGAAAGTACAGGTGTTGGAGAGAAGTTCAGTTTTGAACATGATGGGAGACATTCAAGTGTCAATGTCCAGTAAACAACAGTAATACAGATCTGAAACTCCAGAAAGAGAACTGGCCTTAAAGTACTTAATTGGTTGTCAGTCAGCTCCACGAGGGAATGACATTTTCTGTTTTACTGTTTCATTCTATCCCTAGGAGGCACAGAACCAGGCACATCACTGGCACTCAATAAGTATCTGTTAAGTGAGTACATGACATAAACATTTTGGAATGATCAACAAATGGTTATTGGACCCATGGGAATGGATAAAAACCACTAGGCAGTGTGCAGAGTGAAAACTAAAGAGGACCTTAGAAAGAAAGCCAAGGAACACCAATGTTAACAGTATTAAGAGGAATCCACATCTACCAAAGTGTTCGGATAGGTAAGAGGAAAACCAAGAAGTATAAAAATCACAAAACCCAAATGTAATGTTTATTGGAGGAAAAAGTGGCCCAAAGAGTCAAATGTTGCTGAGATGTCAAGTATGAGAAGGAATAGGAGAAAAAAAAGATCTGTATTTATGAAAGCTGCTTATTTTTCTGATTTTTCAATGAGTAGGAGAAACTCTGAATATATATGCTATAAAGTTTCAGATACAAACAATTGTTCTTATGAGATAAATTGTTTGCTGCGTGGCCAACATAACCTTTTACAAACTTGTTTGTTTCAACTGAAGTGCCAGTCTCTTTACCCTTTAACCCATTACCCTGTTTATTTTCTGCATGGCATCTATCATAATCTGTATATAACTGGCTTGTTTATTTACTCTTTATTACAAAAGAAACTCCAAGAAAGCAAAGGCCACTTTCCATGTCTGTTTTGTTTGTAGCTACATCTTCAGAGCTTGGTACAGTGCTTAGCCCAAAAGACAGGTATTCTTTCTGAGCATCTATGTGTCTTATTTGTCTTTCTATCGACCTCTATATCAAAGAATGGGATGAGGTAGAACTAGATGATCATGAAGTTCCTTCTGTTCCAGACCTTAAGCAATAAATGAAGAGCTAGTAAAAATACATTTTAAAGGAAAATAATGGAATCCAGAATCACAAAATCTTAGACCTAGCTTCTTTAGGGAATCTTATCTGCAAGACTTCAAATGACAAATAAAAAACTCTTCTCAGGCTCTATAACCCTAGCAAAGCAGGTAAGCAATCAGAAACAAGATACCTTGGAAAATATGTAAGAGTCAAAACAAAACAACTAAAGCAAACAAAACCTGTTACTAGAAAAAAAAACATTAAGCTGAAGAGTCAGTTTCTCAGTTTCCGTATCTCAAAGTTTCAAAAGGAGGGAAAAATCCATATTTTCGTGCTATAATTTTAAAACAAAATTTTAACCAATTTCAATTCATTTTTATAGGTCTCAAATTTAAATTTCTTATAGAAAAACAGCTAAACTGCAATCAATCATTTCCTCCTTTCCAAATGGGTTACATTAATTTACTTTGGAAATATTAATTATCTGTATAATAATTGCCATACACCATGCTCTCAAAAATTAATTCAAACGGGATCACTATGCGACACAAGGCAGGAATACAAGCCAAGGAACCCCATGGATCGAATCACAGGCAGCCAAGAAGAGATTGTTACAGACTCTGGGGAGAAAGCATTGCCTTGTTGACACCTCAATTTTGGACTTCTCCTAGTCTCAAAACCGTGAGGCAATAAATTCCTGTTGTTTAAGCCAGAAAAAAGAAAAATTAATTCAAATGGAATATTAGATGACATTTGAAAATATTCTAACTTTGAGGGTACATGGGAGAATGCCATCATTTTTAGGAGATAAATTTCTAAGTACTGAGGGATGGCATGTTATAATGTCTGTAACTCACTTTCAAATGGCTCAGCAATTTTCAAATATGTATACACACACATATACACATACAGATAAGCAATTTAGAATATGAGTATACAGATGATAAATGTACTTTTAATTTTTCCCTATGTTTGAAAATTTTCCTAATAAAAAGTTGGGAGGAAAAGTAACTGGAAAAATTTACCGTCCTTAAAAAGACAAACACTATTTTAAAGTTCCTAGTAATAATTTTTTATCCTCAACTTCAAAACTTCTTTGATTATTGTACACCACTGTTCATAGCAGCATTATTCACAACAGCTAAAAGGTGGAAGCAACCCAAGTGTCCATCAACAGATAAATGGATACACAAAATGTGGTATAGACTGTGGAAAAGTATTCAGCCATAAAAAAAGGAATGAGGTTGATTCTTGTACAATGTGGATGAACCCCAAAGACATCATGTTGAGTGAAAGGACAAAGAGTGTATGATTTCACTATATGAAATGACTAGAATATGCAAGTTTATAAAGATAGAAAGTAGATTATAGATTACCAAGGGTGGGGAGGTGGGAAATGGGTAGTTAATGCTTATTGGGTACAGAGTTTCAGTTTGGAATGATGATAAAATTTTGGTAATGGATGGTGATGACAGTAGCACATCAGGAATGTAATTAATCGTTTACTTGAAATGGTTAAATGGGAAATTTTATGTTGTATATATGTTACCACAATAAAAATTAAAAAAAAAAACTTCCCTAATTATATTATATGTAAATTCTCATGGTTTGGCTCAAACATTACTATTATGCCAAACTGCTAGAAAATGGAATTCCTAAGTTAGTCACAGTCCTATATTCAAATCAATAACTAAATATTACTAGCCAAGATTTAGAAATGTATACATTTCTAAATATTAGCTTTTTGAATACGCACATTACATATATGATTAAGCCAGGTCTATGGTGATATTTTTGGTCTTAACTCAATGATTTATTTTGGTAACAGCAGTATTCATTATGGGTGCTAAGCAAAACAAAACAGGAGTTTTTAAAATAACTCAGCCATTAGTCAACAGAACAAAAAAACACACATTTGCTCCGTTCTAACACCAGGTCTCCTGGGAATCAGAGGTTTGGTATTATTTAAGCAGGTAGCATGTACTTAATGGTAAACTAAGGAGTCCAAGAGACAGGAACCTAGGTCTCTTTGGCATAGTATTGGATCAGTGACCTATAGTGTTACAGCACAGCAATCTAGTCCTTACTCTATTAATCTAGCCATCTCTTACTAAAGGAATCTGATCCAGGTACTTCTCTCATCAGGTAAAATGCCCAGTTTGGTATTCTCCTTTGTGATTTTAACTAAGCAAAAATGTGAATGTTACTATAACAGGGACACACAATAGTACTTAGAGATCTTCCTTCAGAAACCAGAGGGTAAGGGAGGATAAGACTGTCCTAAGAACTAAAACAATAGTTAACTGATTATCATTTGCACAGCAAAGGATATCCTCTCTCTTCAGTCCATTCTCTTCATATGCTTCAATCAAGCAAGGAGAGAAGGAAGAGAGAATTAAGATTTTTATGGACAATCTCCCTCCACCCAATGATGTTAAATGCACTCTCCCTTTGAGAATAATGGTGATAAGAAAAAGTCCCACAGAATCACCACTTGGAACTAAATTCCTAAGAAAAAGTTCTTTAACTCATTTGTCCACTTTTCAGGAAAGTTGTTTTGTTTCTCTTTTTTTCTTTCTCTAGATTACTCAAAGCAAATTATGCTTATTTTAAAAGAATCAGAAAACTTGGACAAACAAAAACAGGAAAATCGCTAACAAATTCTACCCCAGAACAATTCCTATTAAACAGTTCTCTCCAGATAATTTTCTATCAAGATTTTTATTTTTTGAAAATCACTCATTTACAAATAAATTATTCAATAAATTCACAGGCCTTACTTTAACAGACAAAGGTCTTACTGAAGAAGTGAAAATTAAGCTGAGAAGAAAGTGAAGGAAAGCATTTTAGGCCAATGGAACAGCATGGGCAAAGGCATGAGGGGTGGGGGGCTTGGTTAACGAATGGAAGTATGGTTGAAGCAGTGGCCAAAGGGGAGAGTGATGGACAATGATGATCAATTTCTTGAGGATTAGTATTTTAAACTGGTCCCAGGCCCATTTGATATCAGCCTTCCTTTAGGTTGTTTTTAAAGGATCACTAAAACAGCAGAGTAACTCCACACAAAAAAATTCGAATGAAAAAAAGAAAAAAGGTCTTCAAATTAAGTCATATCATTAAAAATGAAATTGCTGACTCCTTGCTAAGAATTCCTGCAAGCAAGAAATTATAGCAGCCTCACACACTCCTAAAGCATTCTCACTATTCACAGACCCTCTTAAATATCCACAAAAGTGCTCAGAATTTACTTTATATTTTATGATGACTTAAAATTTCCATGTTTTCATTATTACTTTTGCTGTACATATCCTGAGGCACTTTTGCTATGAACAGCAGACTCTTAGTTTTCATGTTAAAGGCCACAAACAAAGCACTTACAGAAAATTAAATACAGAATTCACTCTGCATATTGGCCTAAGAGAAACTGAATTTCTGGGTACTGGGCAAAACTTGATTTATGATCTTACATGAAGACTGATATTGAGGCGGTTTATGTTTGTGGTATGGGAGTTGGCTCACCTAACATTTCAATATTCTCCATTCTCAGGTCATGGCCCTTTGCGCAAAGATTTCATTATGGAGAATTTATAGATGTATCCGAAAAACTATAAACAAATAAAGTCAATGGAACCCATTTTTAAGAAGTTATTTACTCACGTAAGAAATTAAGGTACCACCCAGAAGCTAGCAATTGGTCTTTTTTTTTTCCCCTGAATTTGCAACCTATGGGAAATGGTTTTCCTGGCACGTGTGACCTTGGCATATTGCCCATGTTTACATGGACTGACAGTAGTCTAGGCCCAGAGGGAGCATTGCTTTTGTGGGAGGTGATAGGGCAGACCTGGCCTGCTCCTCACCGGTGTGTATAGGTCGTTAATACTGGCAAGAGCCTGTATGAGCATGAAAATACGGCCTATGATTTCAAAGGTAGTACTTGACCTCTGCTGTATAATAAACAGTGTGAATAAACTAGTGGAAATTGTGATCCCATCCTTATTAGATTTTTTTTTAACCACGCCACCCCTACATACTGGGAAGTTCTCTTGAAGTAAAGTAAAAAAAAAAAAATTTTTTTTTTTTGGCAAATTCAATGGCATTGAGACAACTGTCTCACAAAATCAGAACTAAAAATTATCTCTATAGGCAAACTTAAAAAAAAAAGAACTATTTGACTAGGTGCAAAGGTACAAGTGACAAAACAAATCAAAATTAATGGTGTTACTGTTTGGTGTTAGGAAATGAGCTACTAAACAAATTCATCCTAAAAACTTTTTCAAGCATTTTTTTTAGAAAACATGTCCTTTCTTCAATAATTATTTAGTCTCCTTCAATAACCATGTATACTAGAGGATGGGGAACCACAGATGAATAGGATACTTTGCCTGCCTTAGATAAGTTCCACAAAAATAACACAACACAGCCGGAAAGCTAAAATCCTTGACTCTCAACAAATCAAAACCTATCACTTCCACTCCAAACCTCCAAACCTCCAAAAGATTCACGGACTGGAGGTGAGGGCACCAAAGGCCAATCCACCTGTAAACATTGGTCTGAGAAGAAAACTCAGGAGAAAAAAGTTGTCAATAACCACCTACCCCTCCTCGTCCCCGCCCCCGCACCCCCCCAAACCATTTCATAAACAGGTTTTTTCAGGGAACTGTCCAAGGTTACCACTTCATAAGAAGGAATGCTTTGGTGTGGGACACCAATAAAATAAAATTGCATTCTCTGTTATTTAGAGACAACATCTAAGTATTGACAAAATGTCAGTCAAAGCACATAAAACATGAAACAAGACTTCTTTCTCAGAGGATTAAAACGGCAAGAAGAAACTGACCGAAAGAGGGAGATCTCTAACTTCCCAAAGCAGCAAGCCCCTGGAAAGGTATTGGAACCAGCGGAAGTTCCACATCCAGGACGGAACTGTTTAAACACCCCCACCCCACCCCGCCCACGGTAAAAGTTTGAACCGCTGACTATCTAAAGGTGGTCGGAAACTTCCCTAAACAACCTAAGACAACCAGACACCGTAAAATCTCTGCCCTTGGTCAATCGCAGGTGTACCCCCCAGGCCGTCGCTTCCTCCCCGGGCCTTGCCTTTCCCATCGCAGTCCTTCACCCGGCCCTTCAACACCCTGACTCGGTTTCCAGTGTCGGACTGGAGTCCCGGGTACCATCGTAGCCGCCGGGCTCGGTGCTGGAGGGCCTCGGCCTCAGGCCCGCCCTCCAGGAGGCCCGGCGCGCCTCGGCTCTCCTGCCTGGCCGCGACCCCCGGCCCTCGCTCCGCGGGCCCTCACCTCCTCGGCGTGCTTGCGCAGCGCCTTCTCCCGCTCGTACTGGGTGATGAGCTGCTCGTTGTCGTCCCGCAGCAGCTCCAGCTCCACCTGGTGCTCCTGGTCCTGCGCGAACACCGAGTCCAGGTTCTCCAGCACGGCCACCACCAGCGGCATCAGCTCCTTGACCACCTCCTCGTCGTAGCGCCCGATGAGCCGCTCGAACTCGCGGTAGATGGAGCCGGCCAGGCCGGACACCCGCTCAGACATCACGGCCCCGGGGCCACCAGGTTCCTCCTGATACACTACACCGTCCTCCAGCTCCATGGTGGCGGGTAGACAGCCCGGGGCGTCGCCGGCTGAGGGGGCGGCACGGGCCCGAACGGGACGAACCCGGCTGGGGCTGGGCCCGGCGAGGTGGGGGCCCGGGCCGCGGCCGGTGGAGGGGAGGGGCGGAGTGAACGCACTCACCCCAACCGCCGCTGCACCAACTGCTGGAGCGGCCCGGCCGCGCGCGCCACACGTCAGCCGCCAGGCGGGACTCGCGCCGCGTCGGCCAGAGAGGCGGGGCCCCGCGGGAGGCCAGGCGCGGTCGGGGGCGGGGCCATACGTCATCGTACGCCGGCGGAGGGGAGAACCGCGGCGTCAGCACCCGGCGCCGGCGCCTCGCGGGTGATGCGGAAGTCAATGGGAAAGATGCCAGGGAAGAGTGGCGTTAATTGTAAGCTCTCGGCGGGATTTGCGGGTGACTACCAAAGGAATGGGAAGAGTTCTAGGAGAGTGACTAGCCGGGCAGAATTAACATCGCTAACATTTCTTTTGCTTTTTACAGCTGATTAAAGGGCTTCCTTATTTGAGCCTCCCAACAGGAGTGGTGCGGTAGACGTTTCGCTCCTATTTCACAGACGAGGAAACTAGGCCCCGAAATTTTGTGGTTCGCTCAAGGTCACGCAGCTAGAAGGCAACGAGGCCGATCGGCCACTCAAACCAGTTCTTTTGATTGAGAATTCCAGGTCCGGAGAAAATTGAGAAACAGAAGTGAAGGAAAAGCAAGTTTACAACTAGGGCAGTGTGTAAGTGATAAGGTGTTCTCGAACAGGATAGAACTATTTTTGGGATAGTGACTAGCAAGAAGAGCTTAAAACAGAGCTTGAAGAAGAGTAGAAGCTGGAACGTCACATCCTGCACTTTACCAAACGCCGAGTTTCTCTGCTTCTCGCAGCTAGCTTCGAAGAGTGGCATTTCCTGACTCCATCCACCCTCTTCTTCCCACTGCTTTGAAGTGGGGCGGAGCGAGGAAGTAGGTAGGGGGTTGGGGAGGAGAGAAGGAAAGGGGTGGAGCCACTGGGGTGACTAAGTCCCATGATGTGTGAGGTCGCCGCTGCTTAGGAGAACATCACATGTGAGGAATGACACAACACCCAAGCCTAGGGCAGGCTGAGTCAAAGGTCTCTTCCCAGTGTATGCATCTTGCCTTTGCCAATGGGACGGAATACACTCTCCAAAGCCCCTTACGTCCGCCGCAGGTGACTCGGGAGTTCTCCAGCCCAGTCTCAGATATCTAAGAATAGGGAGAGAGAAGGCAGGAGTTGAGTAAACAAGGATTTAGTGGGGAATTAGCCATCTCCCGAGATCATAAACACTCTGAACTTAGTGTTTCCAAGGTCAGGTTCTCCCTACCAAGCACGATCTAGTCCTCTGAAGTCTCCCTACTCTTTACCCATCTGGAGACCGATAAAAACACTATCGACATTAAGAGAGGACCACCCTTTAAACTCAGAAGGACAAAGATGAAAATACTAAGGCTTATGAAGTGTCAGGCGGGGTGGAATTTATGGCCTGTGTTGGTCTCACTTTCTCACACTCACCCCACTTCCACTCACTTTTATATTGTCTTGTTTGTGTATATGTCTGGGTGTTAGGAAAGCTGAACAGTTGGTTGGGTGTTGAGCCCTAAATACCCTTTCTCTTCTTATCCTCTCATTTGAAAATCAGAAGATTCTTGCTCTGGAGCTTTTATCTTTATTTTATTTTACTTTCCTGAAGGCTGTCACTCAGCTAATCAAACTATATACATGTTTGTTTTCCTGGTAATCAGAGGTGCAGCAAAACCTGGGGCAGATTTTACTTCTCTTTCCACAATATTATCATATGCCTCAGAAAATTTAGAGAAAAAAGTCTGTCAGTTTTCAGGTATGATATAATAAAGTTTTCATAATAAATATGCTTCTTTAGGTATAAATTCAACATAGAAAAATATGAGATATACATTTATGTCTTAATTTTAAGCTATCAGAGATTACATTTAATTGTTTAAAATAAAATTCAGCCAAATATCCACCAACTGATGAATGGATAAACAAAATATATTATATCCATACATACAATGAAATATTATCTGACAATAAAAAGAAACAAAGTACTGAGATATACTACAACATGGATGAACCTTAAAAATATTATGCCAAGTGAAAGAATCCAGCTACAAAGGACCACAGGTTGTGTGATTCCGCTTATATGAAAAATCCAGAATGGGCAAATCTATAGAGACAGAAAGTGGGTTAGTGGTTGCCTAGAGCTGGGGGATGGAGAGATTGAGGGATGACAGTTAAGTAGTACAGGGTTTGTTTTGGCAGTAATAAAAAAGTTCTAAAATCGATTGTGGTGAGGGATGCACAACTTTAAATGGGTGATATGTACGATATGTGAATTATATCTTAATAAAGCTGTTAAATATAAATAAAATAAAATTCAGGACTATAATGACAGTATAGTAGATCCAACGGGAGCATGTAACCCTGAGTCGAGTGGATAGAAGACAATTTTGTAGTTGGGAACCTTGGTCATTTTGAATAAGTTAGGCCAGACACAAAAAAGCAAATAGTTATTGAGCCCAAATGGGTGCAACAGGGTGCCTGTCACTGTGATAAGCCTTAGCTTCTTTATTTGTGTAATAAAGGGTTTTGGTAGAGAATCTGTAAAGGCATCTTGCAATTCTAAAGTCCTGTGATTCTCCTTCATAGGTGGAAGTGACAGACAGGAGGGGTCGTCTTGAGATTGAGTCCTGTTAGTCAACTCCTAATTAGGTAGAAGGTAATATCACCTTCTATACTCAACTGGCTGGAGAGATTCCCGGCACCCACTGCTAACCCACAAGGGCTCAGATTATTGTTAAGGATTAAGATTCATAAAGGAAAACTTAGTAGACTTTAGAGTGTTTACTTTTGATTCCTAAAGGGAAGGAAACTCCATGTTAAGAAATCCCTTGGCCTTGCAAAGACAGTGAGGACAGTAATGGGGGCAGGAGGTCAGGGGAGCTGTTAAGGCAGGAAGGGAGGGATTTCTTCCTAAGCACCATTAAGACCATAATCACTGGAAGACAGAAATTACTAGTTGTGTTGTTTGTCCAGCCTTCTTGAACTTTCACAGTCACTTCTATGTGAATCAATTTCTTTGGTATTAAACTACACTTTCCAACCTGGAGAGAGAGGGTCTCTGAAAGAGGAAGAGAAAAGAGGGTTCCTGGAGCACACAGCCCTGTTACAGAGTATAAAGTGATAAGTGATTCATCACACTATACAAACTGGAACATGCTTGGTGATGAATCTAGCTCTGGAATTTGGACCTTTTGAAAAATGCCAGAGGATTTTTCTGAGCCCTCAGTTTTTCCTTTGAAAGCTTTTTTAAGGTGCCAAGAGAAGATGGATAAATGCATCTTGTTTGATGTTGGAAGAAGGCCTTAAGATAAGAGCTATTCCTCTGTGCCCTGTAGAGCTTTTGCCTCTAAGAAGAAGGGGCTTAACATATGGCTGAAACGAGAATCCTGGTATCTGAGTCTGTTTTTGATTGGACCAAACTCTATTGGTCTTATTTGTGTTCAGGTCAATTTTCTCTTCCTACCTCCTTCTGACTTGAGTTGAGTGAAAGAAGAGGCCCATCATCCACCTCTCAGTATACTTTTACACATAGAGCTGAAGTTCACTCTGGGAATAAAAGACATGTTTTCAAAACAGTGGGTTGGTAGGTCACCTCCGCACCACCACCACCATTATAGAAGAAATGCATATTCATGCTTATTGACAATAGAAAATTTGCTAAATACAGAAAAGCAGACAAGAAAATTAAAGTCACCTAGATAATTCCATCTCCTAAATATCACCATGGTTAACATTTAACAGTCTTGTAAGGTAATCCAGGAAGTCTTCATTGTCCTTGTGGGAAAGAAGTGTTTATTTTATATCCAAGGGGACTTGCTTTCCCTGGAGCAAGTAAACATCCAGTGCCACTAGCCACCAAGAACTTGAATTTTACCCACCCTCTCACTTGAGTCTCTGAATTAAAATAGGTAAGAAAGTACAGATTAGAAAGTTAAGAAGCATCAGACAAACTCAGAGTCCATTTCCAAAAGGGTCTTTAAATAGGTCTCATTGGAAGTGACACTGCAAATCCATTCTTATTAACAAATTTATTAACAACCATGCTTGGGAAGGAATGGAAGTGAGAAAAAACTGTCTACTTTTAAAAAAATTTTTTCTAAAATTAGCTTGTGTTCATGATTTTATGGGGAAGTCTCAATGACCTAAAACATCACTCCTGAAATTCTACCATCTTTAAGAACTCAGTGCAATTCAACTAACATTTGCTGCCTATTGAGTGCTGAGTCCTGCGCTAGGCCCATAAGATACCAAGACGAAGCAGTCTAGTAAAAGAGATAGGCCTGCTGATATATATAGATCACACTCCAGTGTAAAAGTACAACAATCTAAATATGTACACAGTGAAGTGATGGTAAAGAGGAAAGAGGAGTTAACTGTGCCGGGAGACTGTTTAGGAGAAGTTCTGGAGAATATTCCAGTAATTCAAAACTTCAAGTTTGAAAGCCAGCTGAGTGCCCAGAGACCAGGCGAGCAAGAAACATCACTTAGAGACCAGAAGACAAAACAAAAGCCACCACACAGATCACCAGGGCAATAGAGAGGCAGAAGGGAAGGTAATATAGGCAGAGGCCTGGCTTGGAGGTTAGCACACACTATGACACACATATACAAAGAAATTGTCATTTGTTTTGTCTAACCTGATCTATCCTACTTCCTGAGATGTTACACACTGAACAGATCTAATTCAAAGGAAAGCTTGGTCTAAACCAATTTACTGAAACAGCCCTTTTAGGGCATGTGCAATCTCTCTTAGATAAGAATACTGAGCTGTTGAGCTAACGTCTCCCTCCTATTCCTCTTCCTAACAATGTTTAGAGTACTGGGGAGAAATGTGGCTTCTGCCACTTGATCGTAGTGCATAGAGGCGAACAGGGTCTATGGATCTACGTGGTGGCTTTTGTTCTGTCTTCTGGTCTCTACATGATATTCCTTGATGGTTTGGTCTCTGGACACTCAGCCTGCTTTGAAAGTTGAAGTTTTGAATTATAACTTAGGGCCCATCCTTTTGGCATTGCTCCCGGTCTATCTTGGCCTCCTTTGGCTCCCACTGCAACAAGAAACATCTCTGAGGTGTGCTATGATAGATAGCCTTCACTGCATCCCTTGCCTCAGAGATCTCTCATTCTCTGCTCCCTCTCCCCACCAAGCTCCCAGGCTATACTTAGGAAAGATAAATCCCTGGGTCCCCCACACCATAGCCAATTTGGTGTGCCTGTGTCCTAGGTTGAAATGGGGTGTGTTCAGGGTATTATCTTTCTTAGTACCAGAGGAGAGGATGATAGGCCCTCAGCCTTATCTTTACTCATCCAACACATGTCTTACTCTCTGGGACAAAGCCTGGACTACCTGAAAATGTGGACATATATCTGACAATTCCATTCTCTTCATTCCTGCCCTGCTTTCCTTCATCCCACCAATTTTCTAAAACAATCATTGAGGTATGTGCTCCCTCCATCCCAACCTCGATCTCCAGACTAAATATTAATAGTAAGCAGAGGTATTTTCTCTCCTCCTTGGGAGAATTTTATGAAAGGAGCTCTGCAGTCTAGGCTATTGATATGCTAAAAGTGGTGGTGGGGGTGGAGTGCTGTGGGTATGGATCCAGAACCTTTTCTGGTTTGCCAGGCTAATGCCTTGGCACATATGCTTAAACTGAGATTATATAGTTCTTTCTCTTTGCATTCCATCTGTAGCAGGTCTAATCTTCCTCCCTGTTTCCCCATCCTCCATGCTAGACTGTGAGGGACTCACAGATTTCTGGCATGGGCAAATGGGTGAGTGATGCTATCAAGATAGCTAATTCAGGAAGGAAAGCAGTTTTTTTTAAATAGTTTGTTTTGGACACCTTTAGCTTGAGGTGCTTTTTGGACTGAAGCTCAAAGAAAGATGGTGGCTGGACAAATCATTCTAAATCATTAGTTTATGAAAGTAGCTAAGTCTTGTTTGTGGATACTACTCCCAGGAAGAACTTGTATTTTGTTCAGTCAACAGTTTTCTGCCAAAGAGCTAATTGAAAACACCAGCCCTAAGGGAATGGGAATTTTATTGATTTAGGGAAAGAAGCCTGAGCTAATTTGAAGTTTATGTCATTACAGGTTTAGAAAAAGAAAATCAGATTGAGAACGAATTTTAGTGTTTTCCTCTCCCAGCTTTCCTCCCATTTTACAGCTGAGGAGACTAAGGACTAAAGAGTGAGAGGCTTTAAGCAGGAAGCAAAATGAGGGCACTAGAAACAAAAGAATTCCCAAAAGCTGGATAGAGAGTTCATCTTACAGCAAGACAAAATTACTTTACAGTTTTGCCCAGGATAGGTCCTGTCCCAATAGGGTTTTACTGCCTCTAAAGAATTCCAAGAACCCATCCTCACGTTGCCAGATCACCAGGGGAAGGCTGATTGTTGAAAAGACTCTGTGTCAATTAAATCATTTTGCAAACTGTAAAGTGCAGTTACAAATGTTGTTAATATCAGCCTCTATTTCTCAGAAAAGTAAAAATCCAGGCCTAAGGACAAGGCCAATTCACAAACAGAGAACAGGATATGAATAAACTAAAACAATACCATACTGTTGAATATGTTTTCTATTTAAGGTATACAGCTTATCTGAAATAAAACAGAAAAAAAAAGGGTTTAGTTGGGAACGAGGTGTGGTGTCTGGTCAGAAGGGAAATAATCCACAGAGCTTCTATGACCTTTGTCTCTTTTTTCCTCCGCATATTCATGTATGAAAATGACTCAGCCCGATCACCATAGCTTATTTTTAGTATGGACAACAGGGCCAGTTGAAAATCTAAGCATAGTAACCACTGCCAATCAGCAGCAAAAGCCTCAACATCAGAAGCAGGGAACAAATACTTATTTATTCATTTCAATTTGAGATGTGTGACTTGAGGGGCACCAGAGAGACTGCCACAGTGCTGGAAACTTCTCTCCAGAGCGTTACTCCTTCAGACATGAGATTTCAGCATTAGGAGGTCCTTTCCCTTAGCCAGTGCTGAGTGGAGTCCAATTCTTTCATTTTACAATTGAGGGAATCATCCACAGTCATCTGTCATCTTTATGGCTGTACTGGAACTAGTAGCCAGGGCTCTTGACTCTCAGCTCAGTGCCCCATTGAACTTCCTTTTTTTTTTTTCTCAAATTCCTAAGTCAAAAGCTGAATAATATCATATGTTTGACATGGTACCATAGGTCTGGAGGAGGAATTATCCTGGACTGATGTCCCTTTCTAATGTAATATAAATGTTGCATATAAGGAAATAGTGTTTATGTATTGTTGTTCATTGTTAAATTAGCAGAAATCAAATTCTTTACTGTTTTGTAAAAATGTTAAAACTAAAAATTTTAGTCAAATGTGATGCAATACACAATAATGATTAAGAGAGTACAAGGGATCTGGAGTTGGCTGCCAGAGACCGAATTGTGCTTCTGTCACATAACTAGTTGTGAGGGCTTGGGCAAGTTACTCTCTGCGCCTCAGCTTCCTCATCTAAAAATGAGGCTGAGAATAATTGTTTCCATCTCATAGGGTTGTTGTGAAGGTTAAATCAGGTAATACACCTAAAGTGTTTAGAATAGTGTCTAACACGTGTATTCAATAAATGTAAACTAAGATTATTAATTAGCATAGAACTATTAACAAGGAGCCAAGCCCCGCTGCCTTTTTCCTAGGCATCTCTTATTATTCTATGTCACTGTTTCTGAATTGCACCCAGAATATCTGTATCAGTGTCACCAGTCTCTTGGAAGGATTCTGCATTTTCTTCTTATGCAGAATGACTTCGTCCCTTGAAAACTATGGATGCCAGGTATGTTCTGAGGAAAGCAGCCTGGTTGGAGAGGGGGCTTGAAGCCTTGTCATGGGAAGAAAGCTTGAGGTGACAGGACATGATTACTCCATTGAAGAACAGCCTCCCAGGAGACTGCTGAGCTCTTATCAAATCCATGTCATGTAGAGGGAGGACTAGAGGAAGGATTACAGTCAAAGCTATCAGGAGGTACATTTTTTGTCTCAATATAAGAAGCTTTTTGTTTGTTTGCTTAATCAACTCAGTGGGAATTGTTCAAAAAAACAGTAAGGGGGATCTTGGGAAATAGTGGAGTCTCTCACCACTGGAGTTTTTCAAGCACAGCCTGGGCAGAACATAGTAGGGATGTGGACAAGGGAAAAACAAGATGGGAGTTGGAATAGGTGAATTTTAAGAAAATGTGCACTAGATCTGTGATCTTAAAACTATTTGGCTGCTCCCCACTACATGGGACCTGACTCCCAGGGGTGTAAATCTCCCTGGCAATGCAGGATATGACTCCTGGGGATGAATCTGGACCGGCATCATGGGATTGAGAACATCTTCTTGACCAAAAGGGGGATGCGAAATTAAACGAAATAAAGCTTCAGTGGCTGAGAGATTTTAAATGGAGTCAAGAGGTCACTGTGGTGGACATTCTTGCGCATTACATAGATAACACTTTTTAGGTTTTAATGTATTGGAATAGCTAGAAGTAAATACCTGAAACTATCAAACTGCAACCCAGTAGCCTTGACTGTTGAAGATGATTGTATTAACAGTGTAGCTTACAATGGGTGACAGTGGGATTGTGAAAACCTCATGGATCGCACTCTCTTTATCCAGTGTATGGATGGATTAATAGAAAAATGGGGACAAAAACTAAATGAAAAATAGGGTGGGAGTGGGGGCATGATTTGGCTGTTCTTTTTTACTTTTTAAATTTTTGTTCTGTTTCTTTCTGCTGTAAGGAAAATGTTCAAAAATAGATTGGGGAGGGCGGGGCAAGATGGCAGACTGGTGAGCTGTATGTTTTAGTTACTCCTCCAGGAAAGTAGGTAAAAAGCCAGGAACTGCGTGGACTGGACACCACAGAGCAATCTGTCTTTGGGCATACTTCATACAACACTCATGAAAACGTGGAACTGCTGAGATCAGCGAAATCTGTAAGTTTTTGCGGCCAGGGGACCCGCGCCCCTCCCTGCCAGGCTCAGTCCCGGGGGAGGAGGGGCTGTCAGCTCCGGGAAGGAGAAGGGAGAATTGCAGTGGCTGCTCTTATCGGAAACTCATTCTACTGATTCAAACTCCAACCATAGATAGACTGAGACCAGACACCAGAGACTCTGAGAGCAGCCAGCCCAGCAGAGAGGAGACAGGCATAGAAAAAAAACAACACGAAAAACTCCAAAATAAAAGCAGAGGATTTTTGGAGTTCTGGTGAACACAGAAAGGGGAAGGGCGGAGATCAGGCCTTGAGGCGCATATGCAAATCCCGAAGCAAAGCTGATCTCTCTGCCCTGTGCACCTTTCCTTAATGGCCCTGGTTGCTTTGTCTATTAGCATTTCAATAACCCATTGGATCTCTGAGGAGGGCCGTTTTTTTTTTTTTTTTTTTTTAAAATCCTTTTTGCTTTTTCTAAAACAATTACTCTAAGAAGCTCAATACAGAAAGCTTCAAAGAATTGAAATTTGGGCACGTCAAGTCAAGAGCAGAACTAAGAGAGCTCTGAGACAAAAGGCAATAATCCAGTGGCTGAGAAAATTCACTAAACAACACAACTTCCCAAGAAAGGGGGGTGTCCGCTCACAGCCACCATCCTGGTGGACAGGAAACACTCCTGCCCATCGCCAGCCCCATAGCCCAGAGCTGCCCCAGACAACCCAGTGTGACGGAAGTGCTTCAAATAACAGGCACACACCACAAAACTGGGCGTGGACAATAGCCTTCCCTGCAACCTCAGCTGAATGTCCCAGAGCTGGGAAGGGGGAGCAGTGTGAATTAACAGAGCCCCATTCAGCCATCATTTGAGCAGACTGGGAGCCTCCCAACACAGCCCAGCAGCCCAGAACTGCCCTGGGGGGACGGCACTCACCTGTGACATAGCACAGTCATCCCCCAACAGAGGACCCGGGGTGCACAGCCTGGAAGAGGGGCCCACTTGCAAGTCTCAGGAGCCATACGCCAATACCAAAGACTTGTGGGTCAGTGGCAGAGACAAACTGTGGCAGGACTGAACTGAAGGATTAGACTATTGCAGCAGCTTTAAAACTCTAGGATCATCAGGGAGATTTGATTGTTAGGGCCACCCCCCCTCCCCGACTGCCCAGAAACACGCCCCACATACAGGGCAGGCAACACCAACTACACACGCAAGCTTGGTACACCAATGGGCCCCACAAGACTCACTCCCCCACTCACCAAAAAGGCTAAGCAGGGGAGATCTGGCTTGTGGAGAACAGGTGGCTCGTGGACGCCACCTGCTGGTTAGTTAGAGAAAGTGTACTCCACGAAGCTGTAGATCTGATAAATTAGAGATAAGGACTTCAACTGGTCTACAAACCCTAAAAGAACCCTATCAAGTTCAGCAAATGCCACGAGGCCAAAAACAACAGAAAATTATAAAGCATATGAAAAAACCAGACGATATGGATAACCCAAGCCCAAGCACCCAAATCAAAAGACCAGAAGAGACACAGCACCTAGAGCAGCTACTCAAAGAACTAAAGATGAACAATGAGACCATAGTACGGGATATGAAGGAAATCAAGAAGACCCTAGAAGAGCATAAAGAAGACATTGCAAGACTAAATAAAAAAATGGATGATCTTATGGAAATTAAAGAAACTGTTGACCAAATTAAAAAGATTCTGGACACTCATAGTACAAGACTAGAGGAAGTTGAACAACGAATCAGTGACCTGGAAGATGACAGAATGGAAAATGAAAGCATAAAAGAAAGAATGGGGAAAAAAATTGAAAAACTCGAAATGGACCTCAGGGATATGATAGATAATATGAAACGTCCGAATATAAGACTCATTGGTGTCCCAGAAGGGGAAGAAAAGGGTAAAGGTCTAGGAAGAGTATTCAAAGAAATTGTTGGGGAAAACTTCCCAAATCTTCTAAACAACATAAATACACAAATCATAAATGCTCAGCGAACTCCAAATAGAATAAATCCAAATAAACCCACTCCGAGACATATACTGATCACACTGTCAAACATAGAAGAGAAGGAGCAAGTTCTGAAAGCAGCAAGAGAAAAGCAATTCACCACATACAAAGGAAACAGCATAAGACTAAGTAGTGACTACTCAGCAGCCACCATGGAGGCAAGAAGGCAGTGGCACGATATATTTCAAATTCTGAGTGAGAGGAATTTCCAGCCAAGAATACTTTATCCAGCAAAGCTCTCCTTCAAATTTGAGGGAGAGCTTAAATTTTTCACAGACAAAGAAATGCTGAGAGAATTTGCTAACAAGAGACCTGCCCTACTGGAGATACTAAAGGGAGCCCTACAGACAGAGAAACAAAGACAGGACAGAGAGACTTGGAGAAAGGTTCAGTACTAAAGAGATTCGGTATGGGTACAATAAAGGATATTAATAGAGAGAGGGAAAAATATGGCAAACATAATCCAAAGGATAAGATGGCCGATTCAAGAAATGCCTTCACGGTTTTAACGTTGAATGTAAATGGATTAAACTCCCCAATTAAAAGATATAGATTCGCAGAATGGATCAAAAAAAATGAACCATCAATATGTTGCATACAAGAGACTCATCTTAGACACAGGGACACAAAGAAACTGAAAGTGAAAGGATGGAAAAAAATATTTCATGCAAGCTACAGCCAAAAGAAAGCAGGTGTAGCAATATTAATCTCAGATAAAATAGACTTCAAATGCAGGGATGTTTTGAGAGACAAAGAAGGCCACTACATACTAATAAAAGGGGCAATTCAGCAAGAAGAAATAACAATCGTAAATGTCTATGCACCCAATCAAGGTGCCACAAAATACATGAGAGAAACACTGGCAAAACTCAAGGAAGCAATTGATGTTTCCACAATAATTGTGGGAGACTTCAACACATCACTCTCTCCTATAGATAGATCAACCAGACAGAAGACCAATAAGGAAATTGAAAACCTAAACAATCTGATAAATGAATTAGATTTAACAGACATCTACAGGACATTACATCCCAAATCACCAGGATACACATACTTTTCTAGTGCTCACGGAACTTTCTCCAGAATAGATCATATGCTGGGACATAAAACAAGCCTCAATAAATTTAAAAAGATTGAAATTATTCAAAGCACATTCTCTGACCACAATGGAATACAATTAGAAGTCAATAACCATCAGAGACTTAGAAAATTCACAAATACCTGGAGGTTAAACAACACACTCCTAAACAATCAGTGGGTTAAAGAAGAAATAGCAAGAGAAATTGCTAAATATATAGAGACGAATGAAAATGAGAACACAACATACCAAAACCTATGGGATGCAGCAAAGGCAGTGCTAAGGGGGAAATTTATAGCACTAAACGCATATATTAAAAAGGAAGAAAGAGCCAAAATCAAAGAACTGATGGATCAACTGAAGAAGCTAGAAAATGAACAGCAAACCAATCCTAAACCAAGTACAAGAAAAGAAATAATAAGGATTAAAGCAGAAATAAATGACATAGAGAACAAAAAAACAATAGAGAGGATAAATATCACCAAAAGTTGGTTCTTTGAGAAGATCAACAAGATTGACAAGCCCCTAGCTAGACTGACAAAATCAAAAAGAGAGAAGACCCATATAAACAAAATAATGAATGAAAAAGGTGACATAACTGCAGATCCTGAAGAAATTAAAAAAATTATAAGAGGATATTATGAACAACTGTATGGCAACAAACTGGACAATGTAGAAGAAATGGACAATTTCCTGGAAACATATGAACAACCTAGACTGACCAGAGAAGAAATAGAAGACCTCAACCAACCCATCACAAGCAAAGAGATCCAATCAGTCATCAAAAATCTTCCCACAAATAAATGCCCAGGGCCAGATGGCTTCACAGGGGAATTCTACCAAACTTTCCAGAAAGAACTGACACCAATCTTACTCAAACTCTTTCAAAACATTGAAGAAAATGGAACACTACCTAACTCATTTTATGAAGCTAACATCAATCTAATACCAAAACCAGGCAAAGATGCTACAAAAAAGGAAAACTACCGGCCAATCTCCCTAATGAATATAGATGCAAAAATCCTCAACAAAATACTTGCAAATCGAATCCAAAGACACATTAAAAAAATCATACACCATGACCAAGTGGGGTTCATTCCAGGCATGCAAGGATGGTTCAACATAAGAAAAACAATCAATGTATTACAACACATTAAAAACCCGAAAGGGAAAAATCAATTGATCATCTCAATAGATGCTGAAAAAGCATTTGACAAAATCCAACATCCCTTTTTGATAAAAACACTTCAAAAGGTAGGAATTGAAGGAAACTTCCTCAACATGATAAAGAGCATATATGAAAAACCCACAGCCAGCATAGTACTCAATGGTGAGAGACTGAAAGCCTTCCCTCTAAGATCAGGAACAAGACAAGGATGCCCGCTGTCACCACTGTTATTCAACATTGTGCTGGAAGTGCTAGCCAGGGCAATCCGGCAAGACAAAGAAATAAAAGGCATCCAAATTGGAAAGGAAGAAGTAAAACTGTCATTGTTTGCAGATGATATGATCTTATATCTAGAAAACCCTGAGAAATCAACGATACACCTACTAGAGCTAATAAACAAATTTAGCAAAGTAGCGGGATACAAGATTAATGCACATAAGTCAGTAATGTTTCTATATGCTAGAAATGAACAAACTGAAGAGACACTCAAGAAAAAGATACCATTTTCAATAGCAACTAAAAAAATCAAGTACCTAGGAATCAACTTAACCAAAGATGTAAAAGACCTATACAAAGAAAACTACATAACTCTACTAAAAGAAATAGAAGGGGACCTTAAAAGATGGAAAAATATTCCATGTTCATGGATAGGAAGGCTAAATGTCATTAAGATGTCAATTCTACCCAAACTCATCTACAGATTCAATGCAATCCCAATCAAAATTCCAACAACCTACTTTGCAGACTTGGAAAAGCTAGTTATCAAATTTATTTGGAAAGGGAAGATGCCTCGAATTGCTAAAGACACTCTAAAAAAGAAAAACAAAGTGGGAGGACTTACACTCCCTGACTTTGAAGCTTATTATAAAGCCACCGTTGCCAAAACAGCATGGTACTGGCACAAAGATAGACATATAGATCAATGGAATCGAATTGAGAATTCAGAGATAGACCCTCAGATCTATGGCCGACTGATCTTTGATAAGGCCCCCAAAGTCACCGAACTGAGCCATAATGGTCTTTTCAACAAATGGGCCTGGGAGAGTTGGATATCCATATCCAAAAGAATGAAAGAGGACCCCTACCTCACCCCCTACACAAAAATTAACTCAAAATGGACCAAAGATCTCAATATAAAAGAAAGTACCATAAAACTCCTAGAAGATAATGTAGGAAAACATCTTCAAGACCTTGTATTAGGAGGCCACTTCCTAGACTTTACACCCAAAGCACAAGCAACAAAAGAGAAAATAGATAAATGGGAACTCCTCAAGCTTAGAAGTTTCTGCACCTCAAAGGAATTTCTCAAAAAGGTAAAGAGGCAGCCAACTCAATGGGAAAAAATTTTTGGAAACCATGTATCTGACAAAAGACTGATATCTTGCATATACAAAGAAATCCTACAACTCAATGACAATAGTACAGACAGCCCAATTATAAAATGGGCAAAAGATATGAAAAGACAGTTCTCTGAAGAGGAAATACAAATGGCCAAGAAACACATGAAAAAATGTTCAGCTTCACTAGCTATTAGAGAGATGCAAATTAAGACCACAATGAGATACCATCTAACACCGGTTAGAATGGCTGCCATTAAACAAACAGGAAACTACAAATGCTGGAGGGGATGTGGAGAAATTGGAACTCTTATTCATGTTGGTGGGACTGTATAATGGTTCAGCCACTCTGGAAGTCAGTCTGGCAGTTCCTTAGAAAACTAGATATAGAGCTACCATTCGATCCAGCGATTGCACTTCTCGGTATATACCCGGAAGATCGGAAAGCAGTGACACGAACAGATATCTGCACGCCAATGTTCATAGCAGCATTATTCACAATTGCCAAGAGATGGAAACAACCCAAATGTCCTTCAACAGATGAGTGGATAAATAAAATGTGGTATATACACACGATGGAATACTACGCGGCAGTAAGAAGGAACGATCTCGTGAAACATATGACAACATGGATGAACCTTGAAGACATAATGCTGAGCAAAATAAGCCAGGCACAAAAAGAGAAATATTATATGCTACCACTAATGTGAACTTTGAAAAATGTAAAACAAATGGTTTATAATGTAGAATGTAGGGGAACTAGCAGTAGAGAGCAATTAAGGAAGGGGGAACAATAATCCAAGAAGAACAGATAAGCTATTTAACGTTCTGGGGATGCCCAGAAATGACTATGGTCTGTTAATTTCTGATGGATGTAGTAGGAACAAGTTCACTGAAATGTTGCTATATTATGTAACTTTCTTGGGGTAAAGTAGGAACATGTTGGAAGTTAAGCAGTTATCTTAGGTTAGTTGTCTTTTTCTTACTCCCTTGTTATGGTCTCTTTGAAATGTTCTTTTATTGTATGTTTGTTTTCTTTTTAACTTTTTTTTTCATACAGTTGATTTAAAAAGAAGGGAAAGTTAAAAAAAAAAAAAGAAAAAAGACAAACAAGGAAAAAAAAAAAAAAGATGTAGTGCCCCCTTGAGGAGCCTGTGGAGAATGCAGGGGTATTCGCCTACCCCACCTCCATGGTTGCTAACATGACCACAGACATAGGGGACTGGTGGTTTGATGGGTTGAGCCCTGTACCATAAGTTTTACCCTTGGGAAGACGGTTGCTGCAAAGGAGAGGCTAGGCCTCCCTGTATTTGTGCCTAAGAGTCTCCTCCTGAATGCCTCTTTGTTGCTCAGATGTGGCCCTCTCTCTCTGGCTAAGCCAACTTGAAAGGTGAAATCACTGCCCTCCCCCCTACGTGGGATCAGACACCCAGGGGAGTGAATCTCCCTGGCAACGTGGAATATGACTCCCGGGGAGGAATGTAGACCCAGCATCATGGGATGGAGAACATCTTCTTGACCATAAGGGGGATGTGAAAGGAAATGAAATAAGCTTCAGTGGCAGAGAGATTCCAAAACGAGCCGAGAGATCACTCTGGTGGGCACTCTTACGCACACTTTAGACAACCTTTTTTAGGTTCTAAAGAATTGGGGTAGCTGGTGGTGGATACCTGAAACTATTAAACTACAACCCAGAACCCATGAATCTCGAAGACAGTTGTATAAAAATGTAGCTTATGAGGGGTGACAGTGGGATTGGGAATGCCATAAGGACCAAACTCCACTTTGTCTAGTTTATGGATGGATGTGTAGAAAAGTAGGGGAAGCAAACAAACAGACAAAGGTACCCAGTGTTCTTTTTTACTTCAATTGCTCTTTTTCACTCTAATTATTATTCTTGTTATTTTTGTGTGTGTGCTAATGAAGGTGTCAGGGATTGATTTAGGTGATGAATGTACAACTATGTAATGGTACTGTAAACAATCGAAAGTACAATTTGTTTTGTATGACTGCGTGGTATGTGAATATATCTCAATAAAATGATGATTAAAAAAAAAAAACTAAATGAAAAATAGGGTGGGAGTGGGGGCATGATTTGGCTGTTCTTTTTTACTTTTTAAATTTTTGTTCTGTTTCTTTCTGCTGTAAGGAAAATGTTCAAAAATAGATTGGGGAGGGCGGGGCAAGATGGCAGACTGGTGAGCTATATGTTTCAGTTACTCCTCCAGGAAAGTAGGTAGAAAGCCAGGAACTGTGTGGACTGGACACCACAGAGCAATCTGACTTTGGGCATACTGCATACAACACTCAAGAAAATGTCGAACTGCTGAGATCAGCGAAATCTGTAAGTTTTTGCGGCCAGGGGACCCGCGCCCCTCCCTGCCAGGCTCAGTCCCGTGGGAGGAGGGGCTGTCAGCTCCGGGAAGGAGAAGGGAGAACTGCAGTGGCAGCCCTTATCGGAATCTCATTCTACTGATCCAAACTCCAACCATAGATAGACTGAGACCAGACACCAGAGAATCTGAGAGCAGCCAGCCCAGCAGAGAGGAGACAGGCATAGAAAAAAAACAACACGAAAAACTCCAAAATAAAAGCAGAGGATTTTTGGAGTTCTGGTGAACACAGAAAGGGGAAGGGCGGAGCTCAGGCCTTGAGGCGCATATGCAAATCCCGAAGAAAAGCTGATCTCTCTGCCCTGTGGACCTTTCCTTAATGGCCCTGGTTGCTTTGTCATTAGCATTTCAATAACCCATTAGATCTCTGAGGAGGGCCCCCCCTTTTTTTTTTTTTTTTTTTAATCCTTTTTTCTTTTTCTAAAACAATTACTCTAAGAAGCCCAATACAGAAAGCTTCAAAGAATTGCAATTTGGGCACGTCAAGTCAAGAGCAGAACTAAGAGAGCTCTGAGACAAAAGGCAATAATCCAGTGGCTGAGAAAATTCACTAAACACCACAACTTCCCAAGAAAAGGGGGGTGTCCGCTCACAGCCACCATCCTGGTGGACAGGAAACACTCCTGCCCATCGCCAGCCCCATAGCCCAGAGCTGCCCCAGACAACCCAGTGTGACGGAAGTGCTTCAAATAACAGGCACACACCACAAAACTGGGCGTGGACATTAGCCTTTCCTACAACCTCAGCTGATTGTCCCAGAGTTGGGAAGGTGGAGCAGTGTGAATTAACAAAGCCCCACTCAGCCATCATTTGAGCAGACTGGGAGCCTCCCTACACAGCCCAGCAGCCCAGAACTGCCCTGGGGGGACGGCACTCACCTGTGACATAGCACAGTCATCCCTCAACAGAGGACCCGGGGTGCACGGCCTGGAAGAGGGGCCCACTTGCAAGTCTCAGGAGCCATACGCCAATACCAAGGACTTGTGGGTCAGTGGCAGAGACAAACTGTGGCAGGACTGAACTGAAGGATTAGACTAATGCAGCAGCTTTAAAACTCTAGGATCATCAGGGAGATTTGATTGTTAGGGCCACCCCCCCCTCCCCGACTGCCCAGAAACACGCCCCACATACAGGGCAGGCAACACCAACTACACACGCAAGCTTGGTACACCAATTGGGCCCCACAAGACTCACTTCCCCACTCACCAAAAAGGCTAAGCAGGGGAGAACTGGCTTGTGGAGAACAGGTGGCTCGTGGACGCCACCTGCTGGTTAGTTAGAGAAAGTGTACTCCACGAAGCTGTAGATCTGATAAATTAGAGATAAGGACTTCAATAGGTCTACAAACCCTAAAAGAACCCTATCAAGTTCAGCAAATGCCACGGGGCCAAAAACAACAGAAAATTATAAAGCATATGAAAAAACCAGACGATATGGATAACCCAAGCCCAAGCACCCAAATCAAAAGACCAGAAGAGACACAGCACCTAGAGCAGCTACTCAAAGAACTAAAGATGAACAATGAGACCATAGTACGGGATATGAAGGAAATCAAGAAGACCCTAGAAGAGCATAAAGAAGACATTGCAAGACTAAATAAAAAAATGGATGATCTTATGGAAATTAAAGAAACTTGACCAAATTAAAAAGATTCTAGACACTCATAGTACAAGACTAGAGGAAGTTGAACAACGAATCAGTGACCTGGAAGATGACAGAATGGAAAATGAAAGCATAAAAGAAAGAATGGGGAAAAAAATTGAAAAACTCGAAATGGACCTCAGGGATATGATAGATAATATGAAACGTCCAAATATAAGACTCATTGGTGTCCCAGAAGGGGAAGAAAATGGTAAAGGTCTAGGAAGAGTATTCAAAGAAATTGTTGGGGAAAACTTCCCAAATCTTCTAAACAACATAAATACACAAATCATAAATGCTCAGCGAACTCCAAATAGAATAAATCCAAATAAACCCACTCCGAGACATATACTGATCACACTGTCAAACACAGAAGAGAAGGAGCAAGTTCTGAAAGCAGCAAGAGAAAAGCAATTCACCACATACAAAGGAAACAGCATAAGACTAAGTAGTGACTACTCAGCAGCCACCATGGAGGCAAGAAGGCAGTGGCACGATATATTTAAAATTTTGAGTGAGAGGAATTTCCAGCCAAGAATACTTTATCCAGCAAAGCTCTCCTTCAAATTTGAAGGAGAGCTTAAATTTTTCACAGACAAAGAAATGCTGAGAGAATTTGCTAACAAGAGACCTGCCCTACTGGAGATACTAAAGGGAGCCCTACAGACAGAGAAACAAAGACAGGACAGAGAGACTTGGAGAAAGGTTCAGTACTAAAGAGATTCGGTATGGGTACAATAAAGGATATTAATAGAGAGAGGGAAAAATATGGCAAACATAAACCAAAGGATAAGATGGCCGATTCAAGAAATGCCTTCACGGTTATAACGTTGAATGTAAATGGATTAAACTCCCCAATTAAAAGATATAGATTCGCAGAATGGATCAAAAAAAATGAACCATCAATATGTTGCATACAAGAGACTCATCTTAGACACAGGGACACAAAGAAACTGAAAGTGAAAGGATGGAAAAAAATATTTCATGCAAGCTACAGCCAAAAGAAAGCAGGTGTAGCAATATTAATCTCAGATAAAATAGACTTCAAATGCAGGGATGTTTTGAGAGACAAAGAAGGCCACTACATACTAATAAAAGGGGCAATTCAGCAAGAAGAAATAACAATCGTAAATGTCTATGCACCCAATCAAGGTGCCACAAAATACATGAGAGAAACACTGGCAAAACTCAAGGAAGCAATTGATGTTTCCACAATAATTGTGGGAGACTTCAACACATCACTCTCTCCTATAGATAGATCAACCAGACAGAAGACCAATAAGGAAATTGAAAACCTAAACAATCTGATAAATGAATTAGATTTAACAGACATCTACAGGACATTACATCCCAAATCACCAGGATACACATACTTTTCTAGTGCTCACGGAACTTTCTCCAGAATAGATCATATGCTGGGACATAAAACAAGCCTCAATAAATTTAAAAAGATTGAAATTATTCAAAGCACATTCTCTGACCACAATGGAATACAATTAGAAGTCAATAACCATCAGAGACTTAGAAAATTCACAAATACCTGGAGGTTAAACAACACACTCCTAAACAATCAGTGGGTTAAAGAAGAAATAGCAAGAGAAATTGCTAAATATATAGAGACGAATGAAAATGAGAACACAACATACCAAAACCTATGGGATGCAGCAAAAGCAGTGCTAAGGGGGAAATTTATAGCACTAAACGCATATATTAAAAAGGAAGAAAGAGCCAAAATCAAAGAACTAATGGATCAACTGAAGAAGCTAGAAAATGAACAGCAAACCAATCCTAAACCAAGTAGAAGAAAAGAAATAACAAGGATTAAAGCAGAAATAAATGACATAGAGAACAAAAAAACAATAGAGAGGATAAATATCACCAAAAGTTGGTTCTTTGAGAAGATCAACAAGATTGACAAGCCCCTAGCTAGACTGACAAAATCAAAAAGAGAGAAGACCCATATAAACAAAATAATGAATGCAAAAGGTGACATAACTGCAGATCCTGAAGAAATTAAAAAAATTATAAGAAGATATTATGAACAACTGTATGGCAACAAACTGGATAATGTAGAAGAAATGGACAATTTCCTGGAAACATATGAACAACCTAGACTGACCAGAGAAGAAATAGAAGTCCTCAACGAACCCATCACAAGCAAAGAGATCCAATCAGTCATCAAAAATCTTCCCACAAATAAATGCCCAGGGCCAGATGGCTTCACAGGGGAATTCTACCAAACTTTCCAGAAAGAACTGACACCAATCTTACTCAAACTCTTTCAAAACATTGAAAAAAATGGAACACTACCTAACTCATTTTATGAAGCTAACATCAATCTAATACCAAAACCAGGCAAAGATGCTACAAAAAAGGAAAACTACTGGCCAATCTCCCTAATGAATATAGATGCAAAAATCCTCAACAAAATACTTGCAAATCAAATCCAAAGACACATTAAAAAAATCATACACCATGACCAAGTGGGGTTCATTCCAGGCATGCAAGGATGGTTCAACATAAGAAAAGCAATCAATGTATTACAACACATTAAAAACCCGAAAGGGAAAAATCAATTGATCATCTCAATAGATGCTGAAAAAGCATTTGACAAAATCCAACATCCCTTTTTGATAAAAACACTTCAAAAGGTAGGAATTGAAGGAAACTTCCTCAACATGATAAAGAGCATATATGAAAAACCCACAGCCAGCATAGTACTCAATGGTGAGAGACTGAAAGCCTTCCCTCTAAGATCAGGAACAAGACAAGGATGCCCGCTGTCACCACTGTTATTCAACATTGTGCTGGAAGTGCTAGCCAGGGCAATCCGGCAAGACAAAGAAATAAAAGGCATCCAAACTGGAAAGGAAGAAGTAAAACTGTCATTGTTTGCAGATGATATGATCTTATATCTAGAAAACCCTGAGAAATCAACGATACACCTACTAGAGCTAATAAACAAATTTAGCAAAGTAGCGGGATACAAGATTAATGCACATAAGTCAGTAATGTTTCTATATGCTAGAAATGAACAAACTGAAGAGACACTCAAGAAAAAGATACCATTTTCAATAGCAACTAAAAAAATCAAGTACCTAGGAATAAACTTAACCAAAGATGTAAAAGACCTATACAAAGAAAACTACATAACTCTACTAAAAGAAATAGAAGGGGACCTTAAAAGATGGAAAAATATTCCATGTTCATGGATAGGAAGGCTAAATGTCATTAAGATGTCAATTCTACCCAAACTCATCTACAGATTCAATGCAATCCCAATCAAAATTCCAACAACCTACTTTGCAGACTTGGAAAAGCTAGTTATCAAATTTATTTGGAAAGGGAAGATGCCTCGAATTGCTAAAGACACTCTAAAAAAGAAAAACAAAGTGGGAGGACTTACACTCCCTGACTTTGAAGCTTATTATAAAGCCACCGTTGCCAAAACAGCATGGTACTGGCACAAAGATAGACATATAGATCAATGGAATCGTATTGAGAATTCAGAGATAGACCCTCAGATCTATGGCCGACTGACCTTTGATAAGGCCCCCAAAGTCACTGAACTGAGCCATAATGGTCTTTTCAACAAATGGGGCTGGGAGAGTTGGATATCCATATCCAAAAGAATGAAAGAGGACCCCTACCTCACCCCCTACACAAAAATTAACTCAAAATGGACCAAAGATCTCAATATAAAAGAAAGTACCATAAAACTCCTAGAAGATAATGTAGGAAAACATCTTCAAGACCTTGTATTAGGCGGCCACTTCCTAGACTTTACACCCAAAGCACAAGCAACAAAAGAGAAAATAGATAAATGGGAACTCCTCAAGCTTAGAAGTTTCTGCACCTCAAAGGAATTTCTCAAAAAGGTAAAGAGGCAGCCAACTCAATGGGAAAAAATTTTTGGAAACCATGTATCTGACAAAAGACTGATATCTTGCATATACAAAGAAATCCTACAACTCAATGACAATAGTACAGACAGCCCAATTATAAAATGGGCAAAAGATATGAAAAGACAGTTCTCTGAAGAGGAAATACAAATGGCCAAGAAACACATGAAAAAATGTTCAGCTTCACTAGCTATTAGAGAGATGCAAATTAAGACCACAATGAGATACCATCTAACACCGGTTAGAATGGCTGCCATTAAACAAACAGGAAACTACAAATGCTGGAGGGGATGTGGAGAAATTGGAACTCTTATTCATTGTTGGTGGGACTGTATAATGGTTCAGCCACTCTGGAAGTCAGTCTGGCAGTTCCTTAGAAAACTAGATATAGAGCTACCATTCGATCCAGCGATTGCACTTCTCGGTATATACCCGGAAGATCGGAAAGCAGTGACACGAACAGATATCTGCACGCCAATGTTCATAGCAGCATTATTCACAATTGCCAAGAGATGGAAACAACCCAAATGTCCTTCAACAGATGAGTGGATAAAGAAAATGTGGTATATACACACGATGGAATACTACGCGGCAGTAAGAAGGAACGATCTCGTGAAACATATGACAACATGGATGAACCTTGAAGACATAATGCTGAGCGAAATAAGCCAGGCACAAAAAGAGAAATATTATATGCTACCACTAATGTGAACTTTGAAAAATGTAAAACAAATGGTTTATAATGTAGAATGTAGGGGAACTAGCAGTAGAGAGCAATTAAGGAAGGGGGAACAATAATCCAAGAAGAACAGATAAGCTATTTAATGTTCTGGGGATGCCCAGGAATGACTATGGTCTGTTAAATTCTGATGGATATAGTAGGAACAAGTTCACAGAAATGTTGCTATATTATGTAACTTTCTTGGGATAAAGTAGGAACATGTTGGAAGTTAAGCAGTTATCTTAGGTTAGTTGTCTTTTTCTTACTCCCTTGTTATGGTCTCTTTGAAATGTTCTTTTATTGTATGTTTGTTTTCTTTTTAACTTTTTTTTCATACAGTTGTTTTAAAAAAGAAGGGAAAGTTAAAAAAAAAAAAAAAAGAAAAGAAAAACAAGGGGAAAAAAAAAGATGTAGTGCCCCCTTGAGGAGCCTGTGGAGAATGCAGGGGTATTCGCCTGCCCCACCTCCATGGTTGCTAGCATGACCACAGACATGGGGGACTGGTGGTTTGATGGGTTGAGCCCTCTACCATGGGTTTTACCCTTGGGAAGACAGTTGCTGCAAAGGAGAGGCTAGGCCTCCCTATATTTGTGCCTAAGAGTCTCCTCCTGAATGCCTCTTTGTTGCTCAGATGTGGCCCTCTTTCTCTGGCTAAGCCAACTTGAAAGGTGAAATCACTGCCCTCCCCCCTACGTGGGATCAGACACCCAGGGGAGTGAATCTCCCTGGCAACGTGGAATATGACTCCTGGGGAGGAATGTAGACCTGGCATCGTGGGACGGAGAACATCTTCTTGACCAAAAGGGGGGTGTGAAAGGAAATGAAATAAGGTTCAGTGGCAGAGAGATTCCAAAATGAGCCGAGAGGTCACTCTGGTGGGCACTCTTACGCACACTTTAGACAACCCTTTTTAGGTTCTAAAGAATTGGGGTAGCTGGTGGTGGATACCTGAAACTATCAAACTACAACCCAGAACCCATGAATCTCGAAGACAGTTGTATAAAAATGTAGCTTATGAGGGGTGACAATGGGATTGGGAAAGCCATAAGGACCACACTCCACTTTGTCTAGTTTATGGATGGATGTGTAGAAAAATAGGGGAAGGAAACAAACAGACAAAGGTACCCAGTGTTCTTTTTTACTTCAATTGCTCTTTTTCACTCTAATTATTATTCTTGTTATTTTTGTGTGTGTGCTAATGAAGGTATCAGGGATTGATTTAGGTGATGAATGTACAACTATGTAATGGTACTGTAAACAATTGAAAGTACGATTTGCTTTGTATGACTGCGTGGTATGTGAATATATCTCAATAAAATGATGATTAAAAAAAATAGATTGGGGTGATGAATGCATAACTATATGATGGTACTATGAACAGTTGATTGTAAACCATGGAAGATCATATGGTATATGAATATATCTCAATAAAACTGAATTTAATTAAAAAAACTATTTGGCTGGCAAAATTTGCTCTTGGAGTCAACTTCTTCCCCCTTTTTTGCTACTTTTTTTATTCCTAATATTTTACCCCCATTGATCCTCTGCTCCCCAAGACCCATCGTCCTCTTGCTGCCATGAGCTATCCAAAATTGTCTCATACTACATACAGTACTTCACACAGATGCACCAGCTTCCCCACCCCTCCTGCACTCCACCATTAGTGTCCTGATCCCAACCAGCTGTAAAGAAAAAGCAAGGCTCCCCAAACCAATTCTTATTAAGATATAAATGACTAAGTCATTAACTATATGTGTTCTCTTCTTAGGGATACTTAACTTTAAAAGGAAATATATGTTTGCTAATTGTATGTTTGCTATAGTCACAAACACAAAAATAAACAAGTACTTGAAAGAAGCATGCAAATAACAATAGTTTTCAGGTTAGTAGAATGATTTTTCTTTCTTTCAAGTTTCCTTAAATACTTCTCTTATAGTGTGTTTGATTAAAAACAAAAGCATGGCACTAGTGAGCATTCTGATCAGGATGTGAACTGTGGCCAGAGGAAGGCCTGTCTCTACCAGAGAGCACTGGAGCCCTTTCCTGGAGGCTTTTGTGTTTGACCTGTATTAAACTGTCCTAGGGAGATGGTGGACCAGGAATGACTCCTGGATCTGACTTCCAGAGGATTTGTTCAACCTACTTTTATCCCTTCAGTGTTTCCCCTGCTGCCTTTCTTTATCCCACTCTGGAAAAAGAATGTTTCTTGCTCTTAATAACTCCAATTACAGAAAGTTTAGAGGGTGCTGTCAGACCTATCTCAGCTGGGAGAACAACAAGATGCAAAACCAGGCATGGGGAAGAGGGAGAAAATATTCTATCTATAAGGTATATGTGTGAAAGAGCAGAGGCAGGGTCACCTGGCAGGATATAAAACAGTCCAAAGAACAAGAATTAGATTAAACTATAATTAGTGGATTTAAAGGTAGAAGGATAAAGTCCAAGGTACAAGTGGATGGCCTATGAGTAGACTGGGAAAGGAAGAGACAAGATTGCATACTGTGATATATAAAGGATATACACCACATCTTCTTGCATATATACTAGCTTCCTTAGAGTTAGGCAGGGTCATTTGACTAGTTCTGGCCAATGGACTAGGAACAGAAGTGATAGGTGTCACCTCCTGTCTAGGCCCAACCATTTAAGAGATGCTGTGTGATCCGCCAGGTCTTTCTTGCTATTGTGGGGCACACAGATCTTGCATTGAGATGGCAGAGCCACATGTTGGAAAGAGCCAGACTCCTAGAATCACTGCAGGCAGGGAACTACCTGCAGAGATGAGAAGACTTTGGGTGAATGAGAAACAAACTGGTTTTGTTAAGCCACTGAAATGGGAATTTGTTTTTTTCTGCAGCATAACCTAGGCTATCTTGTCTAATACAAAAAGGACTATAACAATAGTATTATAGAAGTTATAGCTTAAATGATGTTTAGCCCCAAGCTGCAAAGGCTGAAGGAAGGAAGGAGAGAAGGGCTAAACCAGCCTAGTATCATCATTGGTAAAGACAAAGGGTGGAGGGCCCATGTCAAAGATTCCCAGTAGGGGTCTTGGAGAATCAAAACACATGAAAGCAAGTGTGGGATTAATGCTAACTCACCACTCTGAAGTTTGAGCATCTTCATCCACAAAATCCTTCCCCCAGGGGGGTTTAGCTTGAAAGAACATACAGGGTCAAGGGAAGTGTAAGACTGTTATAGGCAAAGAGTGCATGGTTTTCCTAAGCCTAGAAAGTGAAAACAAGAGGAGAGTTGTAAGAAGATATAAAAATAGATGGGGAGAGGGTCAAGGAACTTAGGGAGGAAAGATGAATGGTATTAGCATCACTGTTCATGGGCAAAAGCAGAAATGCAGGGGTGCCAAGGGAGGGCAATGGAGTTGAGCAGAAAGAAAAATGATGCCTGATGGAATTTGGGTTGGATTATGATTGTTGTCTCATTTGGCCAGAAAAGTCTATGATTTCTGAGCCCATAATAGTCTTTGGTGCATATGTGGTACTTAAGTATGTGAGCTCTGGAGCTCTGCTACTGAATACCTTTAAGGCCTTGGACACATTATTTAACATCCGTGTTAAAACAGATTGGTTTCCCCATCTGTAAAATAGGAAAAAGAATAGTGCCCACCTCATAGGATCATTGTACCAGACTATGTGCAGTGTCCCACGTCTTCCTTCTCTAATCAGCAAATATTACAGGCTCCCCCCAAAACTCTCTGCTTCCCTCCCTCAGAATTCAGGGCCTCAGAAGTGTTGAGGAGGTAGTTTCCCTAGGCATATCCCAGAGCCAGAAGCAGACAGATGACCTGTGTGTGGGTTTTGTGAAACACAGGCAACGGCCTTCATCGAATGATCCTGCTGTTTGCTCTGTAGTTTGACTGGAGTCAGAAGTGGGAGAGTTTATACTTCATTCCTGATTGTGGGCAGTAAAGTTTCCCCAGGGGCTCATTTCAATTTAGTGTTATGAATGCTTTTACTTAGCACTGCATCCCAAGATGCCTTTCTGTTTTTCACACGCAGGCAGAGTGCACATAGACTCATGTTGCTCTGATTCCTTTAATCATTAATGACAGGACAGCAGATCTGAATCAATTCTTCTTTGCACAGCATTAGAGCTAGCTGTCTTGTTGGTCTCGAGTTGCATTTTAGAACAATTGCAACTCTCATTTCAATTTCTTTGAATACCATAGTGATCTCTCTATGGAGGTGAGACCAACGAATAAAGCCTTGCACAGAGAGAAGCAGTCTACATGTGCTCCAGTGCTATTTGCACTTGGACAAGTTACTTATCCTTCATAAGTTTCCTCACCTGAAAAATGAGGGTAATAGTAATACCCACCTCATCCAGTGGTTGTGAGCATTAATCAAGTTAAGGAAAGGAAAGCACTCTGTGTCTGTCCCAGAGCAATCTTTAAATCAATGTTGCCTATTATAATTATCAATTTTTATGTAACAAATGAATGGCAATTATTATCTCTTTTCATACTCTTTACAGCCTACAACTTTATGTAGATAATTTCCACACGTCTCTCAGGCCTAACATCTCTTCTGAACCCCAGATAAACGTCTTCAATTGATTCCTGGTCATTTGCTCTCTTGTATCACTATTCCTTCATATTCAATATATATATATTTTTTTTCAGAGGAGTGCATTCATTACTATTGAGAATAGTGTGGGTGCAGGCTTTCCAGGTGGAGAAGCTGACAAAGTCCCAGTTTGTGAGGCTGCTCCCCTTAACTGTCCTAGGCGCTCTGTGCCTCATTCAGTCAAGAATTTGTCTTTGTGTTGCTGGCTGGGGACACGCTCAGGGCAGAAGTCAGAGCGGAGGAGGCGGGAAAAGTAGATGAGGATCGTCACATCCAGCATGAGCAGGATGCCCAACAGTAAGGTGCCCAGGGTCCACTGGCCCGTGTAGTGCAGGAAGAAATGGGTGATGTAGGCCTGTGGAGCCAGGCGGAAGAGAAAGTACATGACCAGGTTGACGTACTTGTTGACCTGGTAGAGGAGGAGATGCTGGGCATTGTTGATCTTCATCATCATGCGGATGGTCAGGAAGATGTTGCGGACCTCCACCAATAATGTTAGGATGCCCCCACCAACAAAGCTGCTCCAAAAGATTCCTGAGAAGAAGGCGCCCATGGCCATGATGTGATGGACAAGGTATTCCCAAGAAGCTTGTGTCTGACCACGTCTACTGTGTCGTGGATGAAACAGCCTGCACAGAAGCAAATGAGTAGATAGCCCGAAAGCAACCATGCTGTCTCAATCTCCACCAGCATCTTGGGGGTTTGCCATATACTGGAAAGGAGGGGAGAAGGGAGGTTCTCATCATTTCAGTACCCTTAACTCCCTCATTGTCCCTGCCAGTCCTGGGGGAGTCGGGCTGGCCACTAGCTCTACCAACTGCCTGGGGAGCAAGGAGGGGTTCTCTTCATATTCAATATTACATCAAACTCATCTTCTTCCAGATGGCTCTCTCTGGTCTTCCCAATTTCCGTTAATTATTGTCGCAGCTTCTTAGGTGTAAAAGTTTGTCACCCATTAGTGTAAACAAAGCAAAACAAAACAACAACAACAAAAAACACAGCTGACATTTATTTTTTTACTATGTGCCAGACACTGTGTTAAATTTTTTATTGGATTACTTTATTTAATCCTCACAACAATCTTACCATGTAAGGGCTTTTCCCCCATTTAACAATTAGAGAAACTGAGGCTTGGAGAGGTTTAATAACTTGTCCAAGGTTATATAACCAGTAAGTGGCTGAGCCAAGATTCATGCCGCATAATCTGAACAACAGACCCCATGCACTATCACTGCTGTGGTACTGCTTCCCTATCCCTCGTCATTCATATCTAATCAATTCCCACATCTTGTTAGGTTATCCTAGGAATTCCATCCTAAACTTTTCCTTTGCCTATGGTAATCCAGAAGACCTGATATCCTCATTCCTTGATTACTGACGATGTCAGTCGCCTCCTAACAGTTCTCTTCACTTGCAGCCCCTTCCCCGACCAATCCACCCTGCAGACTATAACTAGGTTCTTCACTCTCTAGAACATAGCTCTTTTCCTTGTTCCAGGATAATCTTGAACAAATCAGGCCATTTCTTTGGATCTGTTTATTTCTCTGTAAAGTGAGTAACTTAATGGCTTCAATGGTCTTTTCTTTACTTGTTTTTTGCCATAGCACTTAAAAAAAAACTTCTTATTTTGAAATAATTTCAAACTTACAGGATAGTTGCAAAAATAATCAAATCCCATATTCCAACATAGCCCCACTCTCCCAGATACTCAGATCTACCAATGTTAACATTTTGGAACTTTCCATATCATTTTTCTATTCTTTATCTCTATCTCTATCTCTATCTCTATCTCTATCTCTATCTCTATCTCTATCTCTCTCTCTGTCACCTATCTATCTATACTATACTCTATTACCTATACTCTACTTTTTGTCTTTATGAGTCTGCATACTTTCTGATATTTTCTTTATGGTTACCATGGGGCTTAACTTTAACATCCTAAATCTATAACAATCTTCTTTGCCAACTTAACAAATTCAATAGCATACATAAAACATGTTCCTATACTTCCTGCCCCCCCACCTTTATGTAGCTCTTGTCACAATTTACGTATTTATATATTATTAGCCCCAAATAATTGATTTATCATTACATTTTAAGCATTTCCTTTTTAGATCCTGTAGGAAGTAAAAAGTGGAATTACCAAAAATTCAATAGGACTGATACTTATATTTACCCATGTCATTATTTTTACTGGAGATCTTTATTTCCTCATGTGGCTTCAGTCAATTGTCTAGTGTCCTTTCCTTTCAACTTGTTGAATTCCCTTTAGTATCTCCTGTAGAGCCAGTCCCTTTGGAACCAGGACCAGGAATCTGTATTAGAAGCATGGACTGGCTCCATGCCAAGCCAGTGAGGAGGGTGGGGAAGGGCCACCCAGAGCTTCAGGAGATCTTATATCTTCTAAGTAGCCTTTTTCTTGATTTGGCCCTTGTCCTGTTATTGCAATCCTTAAACTGTTTTCTGGAGCTTTTAGAAAAATGTTTCTGCCAGTTCTTGCTCATTGTTCAAAGCTTCTACAGGAGGATAGAGCCCTAAAGTATCTCACTCTGCCATCTTGATCAGGGCCTTCAATGAATGGTCTCTTTTTTTTAAAAGCATTTTTAAATTGTGAAATTTAACATATATATGTAACAGTGATAACATTCAAGGTACAATTTAACAAGGATTTAGAGAGCAAATTTCAAGAGAATGTCATGGGTCACAGTTCCACAACTTCAGCTATTCCCATCATTGCAAAATATAACCTACATACAGAAAGGTGTTAACCTTCGATGTACAGCTCAACAAGCAGTTATATAGGTTATTTCAAAAACTGTTATGGGTTACAATTCTGCAGTGTCAGTTCTTTCCTTATTATGCAGCATAGGGTATATACAGAAAGGTGAAAACTTTCAAAGCACAATTCAACAAGTAGCTATAGAGAAAATTTCAAAGGATGTTATAAGTTACAGTTCCACCATGTCATTTACCTCCTTCCAGCTATCCCAACACATCAGCATCTAAAAAAAAGGTATATATTTATATAAAGTTTCAGTATTCATAGACCTTTGTTAAATCTTATCTTGTTTGTTGCTACCCCTTCCTCTCACTTAATCCCTTTCTCCATCTTCAGGGGTGTCTAGGCAGTGAACATATTGAGAGGGGGTGTTGATGGCATGGAGAAGGGGACTGTATCGGATTGTTGTTCTTAAAGAGGCTGTTGCCTCGGGGTTCTAGGACCTGTCTGGCATAGGAACACTCTGGTGGATTTAAGTTTCTGAGGGATAAAACTTTGTGAGTGAATGTTTTATGGAATTTCAGGTAGGGACCTAGGTATTTGGGGACTGTTTTTGGTAAGGGCATGGCATACTATGGCCATTTGGGATGTCTAGCTGGTGCTTGCATAAGAGAAACCTCCAGGATAGTCTCTCAACTCTATTCGGGATCTCTCAGCCACTGAGACTTCAGCTTTTTGCCTTTCTTTTTTCCCCCTTTTGGTGAAGCAGGCATTTTCAATCCCTCCCTGCCAGGGACAGGCTCATTCCTGGGAGTCATGTCCTGTGTCGCCAGGGAGATTCATTCCCCTGGGAGTCATGTCCCTCATGGGTAGGTGGGGGGAGGTTAATGAATTTATTTGCTGAGTTGGGCTTAGAGAGAGCAAGGCCACATCCAAGCAACAAAAGATGTTCCCTGGAGATGCCTCTTAGGCATAATTATAGGAGGGCTCAGCCTCCCATTTACTATCCCAAGTTTCACAAGAGTAAGCCTCAAGTAAAGGGCTTTATTTATTAAGTACTGGGTTCCTAATTTCACTGAATATATTTTCTATCCCAAGATAGATGGTCAGTTTCTTACATTATCTTCACTTAGTTGTACAATCATTGCTCTCAACTTTAAACAATTATCTTAACATAATACATTCCAGAGCTCTTATCAGCTACTGATTTTTCATCCCTAGTATTATTGTAGTGTTGGTAAGATATTCCTATTAAACATAGTCTTTAATATGTAATGTGTAGTTCTTCCATATACCACTCTGTTGTTAACCCTCTACACCAGTGTCATACCTTATAAGTATATCATGCTAACACTTATTTAGGTTTGTGGTGCTACTCTGTGGGTTACATGCCTTTAAACAACCATTTACGAACATGTTCGTCTTCAAAGTGTCACTGATACTTATAATTCGTTAAAGAACAATAGTCATACCTCACCATTCCAATACATTAAGCTCACCCTCATTAACATATCTGTACATATTAGATTGTCATTCCCCCTTCACTAGCTTCTGCCTATCTCTAAGTCCCCTATATTCTGCATTGTAAGGCACTTATTTTACATTTTTGATGGAGTTCACATTAGTGGTAACATACAATATCTCTCCTTTTGCATCTGGCTTATTTCACTCAGCATTATATCTTCCAGGTTCATCCATCTTGTCATATGTTTTACAACCTCATTCCTTCTTACTGCTGGGTAGTATTCCATCATTATGTATATACCACATTTTGTTTATCCACTCATCTGTTGAAGGACACTTGGGTTGTTTCCATCTCTTGGCAATTGTGAACAATGCTGCTATGAACATTGGTGTGCTAATATCTGTTCGTGTCACTGCTTTCAGATCTTCTGGGTATATACCTAGAAGTGAAACTGCCGAATTGTAGGGTAGCTCAATATATAGTTTTCTGAGGAACCGCCAAACTGTCTTCTAGAGTGGCTGTACCATTGTACAGTCCCACCAGCAGTGAATGAGAGTTCCAATTTCTCTATATCCTGTCCAGCATTTGCAGTTTCCTGTATACTTAATGGCAGCCATTCTTATTGGTGTGAGATGACGTCTCATTGTGGTCTTGATTTGCATCTCCCTAATAGCTGGTGAAGATTAACATTTTTTCATGTGTTTTTTAGCCATTTATATTTGCTCTTCAGAGAAATGTCTTTTCATATCTTTTGTCCATTTTATAATTGGGCTGTTTGTACTAATGTCGTTGAGTTGTAGAATTTCTTTACACAGGCAAGATATCAGTCTCTTATTAGATACATGGTTTCCTAATACGTTCTCCCACTGAGTTGGCTGCCTCTTCACCTTTTTGACAAATTCCTTTGAGGTACAGAAGCTTTTGATTTTGAGGAGTTCCCATTTACCTATTTTTCTTCCATTGCTTTTGCTTTGGGTGTAAGGTCTAAGAAGCGACCTCCTAATACTAGGTCTTGAAAATGTTTTCCTACATTATCTTCTAGGAGTTTATGTTACTGACTCTTATATTGAGGTATTTGATACACTTTGAGGTGATTTTTGTATAGGTTGTGAGGTAGGGGTCCTGTGTCATTCTTTTGCATTTGGATATCCATTTCTCCCAGCCCCACTTGTTGAAGAGACTGTTCTGTCCCAATTCAGTGAATTTGGGAGCCTTATAAAAAATCAGTCAACCACAGATCTGGGGGTCTGTTTCCAAATTCTCAATTCGATTCCATTGATCACTGTGCTGGTTTGAATGTATTATGTCCCCCAGACACCATTATCTTTGATGTAATCTTGTGTGGGCAGACCTATCAGTGTTAATTAGATTGCAATTCTTTGAGTGTTTCTATGGAGATGCACCCCATCCAACTGTGGGTGATGACTCTGATTGGATAATTTTCATGGAGGTGTTGGCCCGCCCATTAGGGGTAGGTCTGAATTAAATTACTGGAGCACTATAAAAGATCAGACAGAAGGAGCAAGCTACTACAGCCAAGAGGGACACTTTGAAGAAAGCACAGGAGCTGCAGATGAGAGACAGTTGGAAGACGGCCATTGAAAGCAGACTCTTGCTCTGGAGAAGCTAAGAGAGGACAAATACCCCAAGTGCAACTAAGAGTGACATTTTTGAGGAACCACAGCCTAGAGAGGAATGTCCTGGGAGAAGGCCATTTTAAAACCAGAACTTTGGAGCAGATGCCAGCCACATGCTTTCCCAGCTAACAGAAGTTTTCTGGACACCATTGGCCATCCTCCAGTGAAGGTACCCTATTGTTGATGCCTTACTTTGGACACTTTATGGCCTTAAGACTGTAATTGTGTATCCAAATAAACCCCTTTCATAAAAGCCAATGCATCTCTGGTGTTTTGCATTCTGGCAGCATTAGCAAACTAGAACAGATTTTGGTACCAGAAGTGGGGTGCTGGTGCTGCTGAGTTTGCAAATACCAAACATTTTGGAATGGCTTTTTAAATGGATAAGGGGAAGATTCTGGAAGAACTGTGAGGAGCTTGATAGAAAAGGCCTAAACTGCTTTAAAGAGACTGTTTGTGGAAATAAGGACTAAAGATACTTCTGACAAGGCCTTGAACAGAAATGATGAATGTATTGTTGCGAACTGGAAGAAAGGCAGTTCTTGTTTTAAAGTGGCAGAGAATTTGGCAAAATTGAGCCCTGGTGTCACATGGAAGGAAGAATTTGAAAGCAACAACCTGGGCTACTTAGCTGAGGAGATGTCCAGACTAAGTGTGGAGGATGTACCCTGGCTTCTCCTTGCAGCTTATAGTAAAATGCAAGTGGAGAGAGATAAACTTAGAACTGAACTCTTGGGTTCAAAGAAACCAGAAGCTGATGGCTTGGAAAATTATGGGCTTCTAGAGGGTGGAATCCCAGAAGCTACAGCCCAACGTGAGGAAGTAACCAAACATGGAACTCAGCCGCCATTTCAGTACAAGCCAAGATTGGAGATGGAGTTATCCAGAAAGGATTTGTGAGAAGTCCTACTGTCTGATGGCTTTGACCCGTGTGTGCTTAATACAAAGCCAACAGAATTTTTGTGAGATCTTTATAGACAGAGCCACTGCCGGTCTGGACTGGAGGAGACAGACAAGGAACATAGTAAAGGAAAAATTTCTTCAAAGACAGAGCCATGGAGGTTTAAGTCTGGAGTTATGAGATCTCGGGCTGGGAGAGTGGAGTGGCCCAAAAGCATGGAAAGGGTGAGTTTGCCCTGGAGATCGAGGGTGGGCCTTCCACCTCGATTTTCAGGAAAGGTGTTGCCACCTCAGTACATTCCCAGGGGACTCGGGAGAGCCTGGCCACCACCCCACTGTTCTGAAGGGGTTGAACATGTGCCCCGGAGATGGAAGAGAATCCAGGCGCTGCCCCAATGCTTGAGGAGGGTAGGGCTGAGAAGGCGGTCTCCTCCATGTGTGGACATGTTGGAGCACTCACCAGTGTTTGGAGAGGAAAGGGCTGCCACAAAGGCCCTTAGGAAGGGTTAGACTCCCACTCTCTCAAGTCCCAAGAATGCAATGTTGTTCTGTTAATGACTCTCGGACTTTGAAATCTAATGGAGTTTGTCCTGCAGGTTTTAGGAACTGTTTTGGTCCTGTTAACCCTGTTTTCCTTACTCTTTCTCCTTTTGGCAATGGGAATGTTTATCCTATGAATGTTCCTCCTTTGTATATTGGAAGCACATAACTTGTTCTAAGTTTCACAGGTCCACAGTAGAGGGGAATTATGCCTTAGGACAGACTATGCCTGTAACTGATTTTGATGGGATCTTGTACTTAACTATTGTTACTGGAATGATTTAAGTTTCTGTGATACTGTTGTGGGATGAATGTATTTTGTATATGGAAAGATAATGTCATTTTGGGGTCCAGGGGGTGGAATGTGCCGGTTTGAATGTATTCTGTCCCCCAAACGCCATTATCTTTGATGTAATCTTGGTGGGCAGACCTATCAGTGTTAATTAGATTGCAATTCTTTGAGTGTTTCTATGGAGATGCGCCCCACCCAACTGTGGGTGATGACTCTGATTGGATAATTTCCATGGAGGTGTTGGCCTGCCCATTTGGGGTGGGTCTGAATTAAATTACTGGAGCACTATAAAAGATCAGACAGAAGGAGCAAGCTACTACAGCCAAGAGGGACACTTTGAAGAAAGCAAGGAGCTGCAGATGAGAGAGAGTTGGAAGACGGCCATTGAAAGCAGACTCTTGCTCTGGAGAAGCTAAGAGAGGACAAATACTCCAAGTGCAACTAAGAGTGATATTTTTGAGGAACCACAGCCTAGAGAGGAACATCCTGGGAGAAAGCCATTTTGAAACCAGAACTTTGGAGCAGACACCAGCCACATGCCTTCCCAGCTAACAGAAGTTCTCCAGACACCATTGGCCATCCTCCAGTGAAGGTACCCGATTGTTGATGCCTTACCGTGGACACTTTATGGCCTTACGACTATAACTGTGTAACCAAATAAACCCCTTTTATAAAAGCCAATCCATTTCTGGTGTTTTGCATTCTGGCAGTGTTAGCAAACTAGAACAATTACCATGTCTATCTTTGTGCCAATACCATGCTATTTTGACAACTGTGGCTTTATAATAGGCTTCAAAGTAGGAAATGTAAGTCCTCCCACTTTGTTTTTCTTTTTTAGAATGTTTTTGGAAATTCAAGGCCCCTTTCCATTCCAAATATATTTGATAACTAGATTTTCCAAGTCTGCAAAGTAGGTTGTTAGAATTTTTATTAGAATTGCATTGAATCTGTAGATCAGTTTGGGTAGGCTTGACCTCTTAATGATGTTTAGCCTTCCTATCCTTGAATAGGGAATATTTTTCCACCTCTTTAGGTCCCCTTTTATTTCTTTTAGTAAAGTTATGTAATTTTCTATGTAGAGGTCATTTACATCCTTGGTTAAGTTTATTCCTAGGTACTTAATTTTTTTAGTTGCTATTGTGAATGGAGTTTTTTTCTTGAGTGTCTCTTCGGTTAGGTCATTTCTAGTGTATAGGAACATTACTGACTTTTGCACATTAATCTTGTATCCTGCCTCTTTTCTGAATTTGTTTATTAGCTCAAGTAGTTTTGTCATCAATTTCTCAAGGTGTTCCAAATATAAGCTCATATCTCCAAATAATGACAGTTTCACTTCTTCCTTTCCAATTTGGATGTCTTTTATTTCTTTGGCTGGATTGCTCTGCTTAGAACTGCTAGCACAATGTTGAATAATAGAGGTGACCATGGGCATCCTTGTCTTGTTCCTGTTCTTAGGGGGAAGATCACCATTGAGTACTATGCTGGCTGTGGGTTTTTCATATATACCCTTTATCCAGTTAAGGAATTTTCCTTCAATTCCTACCTTTTGAAGTGTTTTTATTGAAAAAGGATGCTGAATTTTGTTGAACACTTTTTCAACATCTATTGAGATGACCATTTGACTTTTCCCTTTTGATTTGTTAATGTATTGTATTACATTGATTGATTTTACAATACAATTGTATTGTATTACATTGATTGCATGCCTGGGATGAACCCCACTTGGTCATGGTGTATGATTTTTTTGATGTACCTTTTGATTCAATTTGCAGGTATTTTGTTGAGAGTTTTTGCATCTATATTCATTAGGGAGATTGGCCTGTAGTTTTCCTTTCTTGTAGCATCTTTATCTGGTTTTGCTTTTAGAGTGATGTTGGCTTCCTAAAATTAATTAGCCAGTGTTCCATTTTCTTCAATTTATTTTAAAGAGTTTGAGTAGGAATGATGTCAGTCCTTTTTCGAAAGTTTGTTAAAATTCCACTGTGAAGCCATCTGGCCCTGGGTTTTTATTTGTAGGAAGCTTTTTAATGACTGATTGTATCTCTTTACTTGTGATTGGATTGTTGAGGTCTTCTGTTTCTTCTCTGGTCAGTTCTAGGTTGTTCATGTGTTTCCAGGAAATTATCCATTTCCTCTAAATTGTCTAGTTTGTTGGCATACAATTTGTTCATAATATCCTCTTATGTTTTTTTTTTTTTTAATTTCTTCAGGATCTGCAGTAATGTCCCCCCTCTCATTTATTATTTTGTTCATTTGAATCTTTTCTCTTTTTGACTTTGTCTGTCTAGCTAAGGGTTTGTCAATCTTGTTGATCTTCTCAGAGAACCAACTTTTGGTTTTATTTATTCCCTCTATTTTTATTTATTTTTTGTTCTCCATATCATTTATTTCTGCTTTAATCCTTATTTCTTTTCTTCTACTTGCTTTAGGATTAGTTTGCTGATCATTTTCTAGCTTCTTCAGTTATTTTGTTTCTTCTTTGATTTTAGCTCTTCCTTCCTTTTTAACATATACATTTAGTGCTATAAATTTCCCCCTCATTACTCCCTTTGCTGCATCCCATAGGTTTTGATATGTTGTATTCTCATTTCTACTGCAATTTCTTCTTTGACCCCTGATTGTTTAGGAGTGTGTTGTTTAACCTCCAGATATTTGTGAATGTTCTAGATCTTTGATGGTTATTGACTACTAGTTTCATTCCACTGTGGTCAGAGAATGTGCTTTGAATAATTTCAATCTTTTAAAATTTGTTGAGGCTTTTTTATACCCCAGCATATGAGCTCTCCTGGAGAAAGTTCCATGAGCACTAAAGAAGAATGTATATTCTGGTAATTTGGGATGTAATGCTCTATATATGTCTGTTAAGTCCAATTGGTTTATCACATTGTTTGGGTTCTCAGTTTCCTTATTGGTCCTCTGTCTGGTTGATCTATCTATAGGAGAAAGTGGTGTATTGAAGCCTCCCATGATTATTGTGGATACATCTATTGCTATCTTCAGTTTTGCCAATGTTTGTCTCATGTACTTTGGAGCACATTGATTGGGTGCATAAAGAATAATGATTTTTATTTCTTCTTGATGAATTGTCCCTTTTATTAGTATATAGTGTCCTTCTTTGTCTCTTATGACATCCTTGCATTTAAAGTCTATTTTATCTGAAATTAGTATTTCTAACCCTGCTTTCTTTTGGCTGTAACTTCTGTGGAACATTTTTTTCCCCATCCTTTCACTATCAAACTCCTTGTGTTGCTGGGTCTAAGATGAGTCTCTTGTAAACAGCATATTTATTGTTCATATTTTTAAGTCCATTCTGCCAATCTATATTTTTAAATTGGGGAGTTTAATCCATCCACATTCAATGTTATTACTGTGAAGACAGTTCTTGAATCAGCCATCTTATCTTGTTTTTAAAATTCAATTTTATTGAGATATATTCACACACCATACATACCATGTAGTCATACAAAGCGTACAATCAATTGTTCACAGCACCATTATATCTTTTGGTTTTAATTTGTCAGATCTATTTTTTTCCCTGTCTCTCTTTATTTCCTTTAAATTACCCTTACAAATACTCTTCAGTTCTATGACCTTCTCCTTCCTCTCTCTCCTGTCTTTTTTTCGCAGCTGGTAGAACTCCCTTTAGTATTTCTTGTAGGGCATGTTTCTTGTTAACAAATTCTCTCAGCATTTTTTTGTGAAAATTTTAAGCTCTTCTCAATTTTGTAGGAAAGCTTTACTGGATAAAGAATTCTTGGCTGGCAATATTTCTCTTTCAGAATTTAAATATGTCATACCACTGCCTTTTCACCTCTATGGTGCCTGCTGAGTAGGCAGTACCTAGTCTTATGTTGTTTCTCTTGTATGTGGTGAATTGATTCTCCCTTGCTGCTTTCAGAGCTTTTTCCCTCTCTTCAGCATTTGACAATCTGATCAAAATATGTCTTGGAGTGGATTTGTTTGTATTTATTCTATTTGGAGTTCGTTGGGCATCTTTGATTTGCATATTTATGTCATCACCCCAGCCAACTGCAAAGATGGCTACACTTTGCATGCTGCCCCTTCCATGCTTTTCTGCCTGCTCCAAACACCAATCCCTGGCATGGGGGCTCTTAGTCATGGGTCTGTGAAGGGTTATCACCCGAGCCAAGTGCTGAGGAGGGTACCCGGGGTATGGAAGGTTGCTCCCCTCCACACTTGTCATCCGTTCCCCAGCAGCGTTCCAGGCCAAACATTCAACAGTCTTAAATGTAGTCTCTCGGCTTCTCACTATGGGTGTTGAAGTCACTGCCCAGCCAGTGGAACCCTAGAACTGCTGTTCTGGAGCACTTTCTGTCCTATATCTAGTGTTTTTCATGGAGGAAAATTTTGCTCTGTCTCTCCTAATCTGCAATCTTCCCAGAAGTCCTTCAATGGTCTTTTGAGTTCTAGAATTTTAACATATTTCTGATATGTCACTGTCCTATTCCCCAAAGCTTCAATGACTCTCCACTACCTATAGTCCAAGGTCTAGACTTTTTAGATCAGCATTCAAGGCTCATCACTAATCTGGTGATCTTATCCATCAATGTTCCATGAGAAGCTCTATTAGGAATATCTAATCAGTTTCTCAGAAATTTGCTACTTTTTCCTTTTTGCATTCTTTGCTCTCAACTATTGTATTAGTTAAGGTTCTCTAGGGAAACAGAATCAACAAGAGATACCTGTAAATATAAGATTTTATAAAAGTGTCTCACGCATCTATGGGGATGAATGAGTCCAAATTCCATAGAGCAGGCAGCAAACTGGCAACTCCAATGAAGGTGTTCAATAAACTCCTCAGGCAGTGAACTGGCAACTCTGATGAAGGTGTTCAATGAACTCCTCAGGAAATGCTTCATTGGCTAGCCAAAGAAGAAGTGAAGGTCCTCTCTCTCTCTTCCTTAAAAGTCTTCAAGTGATTGGATTAAATCCAGCTGATTGAATTCTCTCATTGCAGAAGACACACCCTTTGTTGATGTAATCAGTCACAGGTGCAGTCAATTGATTTAATAAACCAGACTTCTGATTTATTAACCAGCCACAAATGCCCTTGCAGTAATTGTTATGACAGTGCTTGCTTGACCAGACACCTGGACATCATCACCTGGCCAAGCTGACACATGAACCTAACCATCACAGTCCACCCCTTGTCAACTTGGCAGTTATACACATTACCTTAAACCCTACTTTATATCTAACAGACATATATTTTGCCTAACAATACTCCCGCTGTCCTGCGTACAACCGGAAACATACTAAATCTTTCCAGAATAGGGTGCAAACCCTTGGGTGACATTGACTCTTAAACTTGATTTCCTTAACTTAAATACTGTGAAATGAACAACGCAGCTTATGTCATATGATGAGGGGATAAGATAGAGAAGAAAACAAAGATATTTGCCTTATGGACAAATAAAAACATACTGATAATAAAATGAAGAAATATTCATGCCATCATTAGTCCTGATTTCTGTAACTGGCCATGCAGTTGTAGTCCATATTTGTCACTACCTTCTTCCACTACCCATTCCATATTGCCTTTATCCTCAGCAAGCACTTCAGCTGGCTGTGGTTCTTTGTCTGCTGGGGTGACCCAAACCTTCATTCCTGAAGTTTCTTGGCCATTAGTAATCCTGCCTGGATTGGGTTGTTGCAGTTTTCTATTGACTTTAATCACCACACATGGTAGCACTAAGAGATGCCCTAGGGGATTTCCTGTATTCCAGGAAAACTCTTTTTTACCTCCATTGTGTAGCTTCAGTGCTATTTTCCCTTGACAGTCAGGATCAATCACCCCAGCCAGTATAGTAATCCCTTTCCTTGCCTGTTGATTCATAGGCATGAGAAGCCCCAAATTGCCAGGTGGCAGTCTTAACTTCCAGTTCAATGGGATTATTGTGTTGTCTCCTGATGGAAGCATTCCTCCTTTTGGAACTAAGACTTGTAGACAAGCATAGCTTAAGGTTGCAGGCAGGAAGCAAAAACTTTCCTAGTGGATCACTAGGAGTGATAGTGAGTGCTGCCACTCCTATTTCCACCCCTTGATTCCTGAACCTGTGAATCCTGGCTATGGGAGAAATAGCCCCATAGAGTGGGCGCTGATTCAGAGCATACATCACCTTCTGGAGAACACTGCCCCAGTCCTGCAAGACATTGCCACCTAGTTGGCACCATAATTGAGTCTTCAACAGGCCATTCCACCATTCTATCAATGTAGCTGCCTCTGGATGGTGGGGGAACATTGTAAGAACAGAGAATCCCATGAGTGTGTGCCCATTCCCTCACTTCATTTGCTGTGAAGTGGGTTCCTTGGTCAGAAGCAGTGCTGTGTGGAATATCATGATTGTGGATAAGGCATTCTGTAGGTCCACGAATGGTAGTTTTGGCAGAAGCAATGCATGCAGGGAAGGCAAACCCATATCCAGAGTATGTGTCTATTCCAGTGAGAACAAATCACTGCCCTTTCTATGATGGAAGTGGTCCAATGTAATCAACTTGCCATTAGGTAGCAGGCTGATCACCTCAGGGAATGGTTTCATACCATATCAGGGACTGAGTGTGGGTCTCTGCTGGTGGCACATTGGGCACTCAGCAGTGACTGTGGCCAGGTTGGCCTTGGTAAGTGGAAGTCCATGTTGCTGAGCCCATATATAACCTCCATCCCTACGACCATGACCACTTTGTTCATGAGCCCATTGAGCAATGACAGGAGTGGCTAGAGAAAGAGGCTGACTGGTATCCACCAAACGGGTCATCTTATCCTCTTGATTATTAAAATCTTCCTCTGCTGAAGTCACCCTTTGGTGAGCACTCACATGGGACACAAATATCTTCATTTTTTTTGCCCACTCAGAAAGGTCTATCTACATACCTCTTCCCCAGACTTCTTTGTCACCAATTTTCCAACGATGTTTCTCCCAAGTCCTTCACCATCCAGCTAAACCATTAGCAACAGCCCATGAATCAGTATAAAAATGCAACTCTGTCCAGTTCTCCTTCCAAGCAAGATGAACAACGAGGAGAACTGCTTGATATTCTGCTCCCTGGGAGGATTTCGCCTCACCACTGTCCTTCAGGGACATCCCAGAAATGTCCACTTTCAGGTGGTGCCTGCATATTGTGCAGAACCATCTGTAAACCAGGCCTGAGTTTTCTCTTCCTCAGTCAACTGATTATAAGGAACTCCCCAAGATGCCATAGCTGTGGGCTGGGAAAGAGAAGGTAAGGTGGAAGGAGTGGGGGCCATGCGCCTTTGGGCCACTTCCTCATGTAACTTTCTTGTGCCTTCAGACATGCTCATGCCCTATCTTGTATACACCATTTCCACTTAATGATGGAGTGCTGCTCTGCACACCCAACCTTATGGCTTGGTGGGTCAGAAAACACCCAGCTCATGATCAGTGAGTCAGGTCTCATGGTAACTTGGTGGCCTATGGTTAAGTGTTCTGTCTCTAGTAGGGCCCAACAGCAGGCCAAAATATGTTTCTCAAAAGGAGAGTAGTTATCTGCAGAGGATGGTAAGGCTTTAGTCCAAAATCCTAAGGGCCTGCATTGTGAATCTCCTATAGGAGCCTGGCAAAGCCTCCAAACAGCATCTCTATTTGCCACTGACACTTCCAGCACCATTGGATCTTATGGTCCAAGTGGCAGAGCAGCTTGCACAGCAGCCTGGACCTGTCACAGAGCCTCCTCTTGTTCCAGTCCCTACTCAAAACTAGAAGATTTTCTGGTCACTCAGTAAATGGGCTGGAGTAGCACACCCAAATGAGGAATATGTTGTCTCCAAAATCCAAATATGCCAACTAGGCATTGTGCCTCTTTTTTGGTCATAGGAGGGGCCAGATGCAATAACTTATCCTTCACCTTAGAAGGGGTATCTCAACATGCCCCAAACCACTGGACACCTAGAAATTTTACTGAGGTGGAAGGCCCCTATATTTTTGTTGGATTTATCTCTCATTCTCTGACACATAAATACCTTATCAACAAATCTAGAGTAGTTGCTACTTCTTGTGCAATAGGTCCAATCAACATGATATCATCAATATAATGGATCAGTGTGATGTCTTGTGGGAGGGAGAGATGATCAAGATCCCTGCAGACAATATTACAACATAGGGCTGGAGAGTTGATATACCCCTGAGGTAGCACACTGAATGTACACTGCCAGCCTTGCCAGCTGAATGCAAACTGTTTCTGGTGGTCCTTACTGACAGCTATTGAGAAAAAAGGATTTTCTAGATCAATAGCTGTATACCAGGTACCAGAGGATGTGTTGAATTGCTCAAGCAATGATATCACATCTGGAACAGCAGCTGAAATTGGAATCACCACCTGGTTCAGCTTATGATAATCCACTGTCATCTTCCGAGACCCATCTGTTTTCTGCACAGGCCAAATAGGAGAATTGAATGGGGGATGTGGTGGGAATCACCACCCCTGCATTCTTCAAGTCCTTTAGAGTGGTATTGATCTCTGTAATCCCTCCAGGAATCTGGTATGGTTTCTGGTTTACTATTTTGCTAGGCAGGGGCAGTTCTAGTGACTTCCACTTGGCCTTTTCTACCATAATAGTCCTCACTCCATGCATCAGGGAACCAGTGTGAGGATTCTGCCAGTTGCTGAGTATGTCTATTCCAATTATGCATTCTGGAACTGGGGAAATAACCATAGAATGGGTCCAGGGACCCACTGGACCCACTGTGAGATGGACCTGAGCTAAAACTCCATCGATCACCTGATCTTCATAAGCCCCAACTCTGACTGGTGGACCAGAGTGATGTTTTGGGTCTTCTGGAATTAATATCACTTCTGAACTAGTGTCTAATAATCTCTGAAATATCTGATCATTTCCTTTTCCCCAATGCACAGTTACCCTGGTAAAAGGCCGTAGGTCCCCCTGGGGAAGGCTGGGAGGAAGATTAACAGTATAAATTTTTGGTAGTGCAACAGGATCCTTCCCCAAGGGTATCCAGCCTTCCACTCATTCAAGGGGCTCTGGGTCTGTAAACTGTCTCAAGTCTGGGAATTGATTAAGGGGCTGTGACTCTCTGTTTTTGTAATTCAGGGTAGACTTTTGTTCACTTGACTTAGAATTCTTTTGCTTATACAGATCAAACAAGAATTTAGTAGACTGCCCATCTATTTTACTTCTAGGTACTCCATGATTTAGCCAATGCCCTAAGTCTCTGCAAGTCAGATTATTTTGACTGCTGCTTTGAGCCTGTTTTCCATTATGGTAGCCATGCCCACCTTGTCTTTGGCAATTAACTGCTGCCGCATGGCTTCTGCCAACTCAGGATCTGATTATCCCCATTGTGTTTAAGGATTCCAGCTCAGTGACAGCAGTTCCCACAATAAAATCTGACTTACAGAGAAGGGTGACTACAGAGCTCTTCAGGGATGATGCAGCTAGTCTTACAAATTTATTCCTCACAGTCCTTGTAAAAGGTGTGCCCTCTGGACATTCCAGGGGTGTGTAAGCAGGTCTTCCATGATAAATCCACTTTACCATTCCAATCTCTCTAAGCCTTTGAATCCCCTCCTCTACATTATATGAGGGCAGTTCTGGCATTTCAACCTCAGTTAATGTCAGCCACCTTTTGATCCATGTTTCAGCCAACCACCCAAACTGTTAATGCCCTTTTTAACCCCTCAAGCTACAACAGTGAATGCAGAATCTCTGCTTAGTGGGCACATATCAATAAATTAAGCCTGATTCAACTTTATAGTCCTTCCACCATTATCCCACACCCTTAATATCCATTCCCACACATATTCCCCTGATTTCTATCTATATAAATTGGAAAACTCATGCAGTTCTTTTGGAGTATAGCATACTTCCTCATGAGTCACACTTTGTACCTCATCCTTCCAGGCCTGTTGGGACTTTAGTCTAATTATAGGTCTTGAAGCAAAGACTGGTGGTTGGGGTGGGTCATGAAAAGAATTAGAAGTATCCCTCAAGCCATTTACCTCAGGACATTCTGTTGCAGTTTCATCTTGTGCAACAGGATTAATCTCTCCAGAGGGAGGAGTGAGGGCTGCTTCCTCAGGAGAGGTGATTACAGGTTTAGCAGGCACTGAAGGGTTAATCTTTTTAGGTGGAGGTTGGATGGCAGGCTCCTCAGGGCAGACTGGAGGCGTGGGGGCTGTATCCTCAGGGCAGACCACTACAGGTATATCTAACATAGACTCAGCAGAATCCAGGGTTCCTATGTCCTCACTGCCATATTATCAATCAATATGTCCCCATCCCGTTTCAGCATCCCATTCTTTTCCAATCAATGCCTTTACTTTAACAGCAGACATCCTGCGAGGTTGAGATTTTACATTGTAAATCTGCTACTCACACAATGAGACTCTGGGGCTGGTTTTCAGAAACCTCAAGTCTGCCACCACAGAAATAAGATTTTCTTTCAGGGCACAAATAGAAACCTTTATATCTGCTATACAACACTTAAGTTTCGAATTTGAAGACTTTAGCTCATCCCTTTCTCTTATAACTTTAGCTGGCATATCTAAGACCAACCAGCTAACATCAGTATACCTCTTAACTCTGCAAAACCCTGTTAAGGTGTCAAAAACACTTTCACCCAGAGCCTTGCTTCATACAAGAGTATGATTAGGAGAATCAAATGGTGATATTTTGCATGTCTCCATTGCCAACTCACACCATGGACTGTTAGTGCCATCTTGATTACTGGAAATAGAGTCATTAGGGCCTTTGAATCTAATCAGAGTAGAAAATCAATTGTAAAAGCCCTGTTTCTCAAGAACCACTCCCGGTACCAAGTTAGGGTTCTCCAGAGAAACAGAATCAACAAGAGATATCTGTAAATATAAGATTTTATAAAAGTGTCTCATGCAACTGTGGGGATACACGAGTCCAAATTTCATAGGGCAGGCAGCAAATTGGCAACTCCAATGAAGGTGTTTGATGAACTCCTCAGGAAATGTTTCACTGGCTAGCCAAAGAAGAAATGAAGGTCCTCTCTCTCCCTTCCTTAAAAATCTTCAAATGATTGGATTAAATCCAGCTGATTGAATTCTTTCATTGCAGAAGACATGCCCGTTGTTGATGTAATCAGTTGCACATGCAGTCAATTGACTGATGATTTAATAAACCAGCCTTCTGGTTTATTAACCAGCCACAAATGTCCTTGCAATAACAGTTAGGATGGTGCTTGCTTGACTACACACCTGGACACCATCACCTGACCAAGTTGACACATAAAGCTAACCATCACAACTATCTGTTCTTCATCCCACAATTCCTACAGACTTATTTACTTACTACCTTCTTTCTGGGTATCCAACTCCAATCTCCTTTATAAAATGTTTCCCCTACCCCATCAAAGCAACCCAGGGACCACTCTTTCTTTCTCTACAATACTTGGTATTATAAGTGTAATTCACTAAACACTACTTCTATTATTTTGGGCTGTGGGTATGTTTGATTAAGCAGCTTTATTTAGCAGGTGGGTAGAAGACCAGTGCAAAGAATGATCTGTTATCTGAGGTAGTGACTTCCTGCTGCCAGTGGTTTCAAGCAGAGGCTGGCTGACCCTTTGCCAGGGTTTCTGAAGAGGTGATTGGCCTATATATTATTTAAGATTCTTTTAGCTTGAAATTCTATAAAGACATAACTTTCTGATTTGGTTTCCAAAAACATTTTCCTGTTTTTTAGTTTGCAAAATAATTTACCTGTTTTGGCAGTCATGTGGGGCTGTTGCAGGGTTGAAAAAGGAGGATCAGAGTGGAGTCATATAATTAGGGTGGCTTCCAGGAAAAGATGAGACCTTCCTATTTTTCACTCCCTATGTCTCTTTCTCAGCATCTGCCTGGGCATGAACCTCCTCAACTAATAAGGCTTAAATCATCAACTTAAAATAATCTGGCTCTAGAGTATGGTTTTATAGAGTCTACCAATCAGTGGCATTTCTGCACACTCTCAGACGCCATCTCAGACCTACTGAATCAGAATCTGCATTTTAAGAAGTCCCCCGGTAATTTGTTTGTACACAGAAATTTGAAAAGCATTAGTATAGTGGACTGCAACCACCGGAAAGGATTTTGTTAATAACTCTGTTGAACTGACATTTAATCCACCCCTTCCAAAAACAATAAGAAAAGAAAACTGGGATTTGTCATCTATTTGTCTTTTTCTCAAACCCCATATCCTATTCATCAGCAAGACCTGTGTGCTCCATCTTAATTATAAATCCTGTAACTAACCACTTTTCTCCACCTGCTTTGTCACCACCTATTGCAAATCATGATTATCTCTCACCTGGACTGCTACTGTGTTCCCAAACTGTTTTTTATTTAAATTTCACTTACTATTTTTTAATGCAATTTTATTGTGATCTATTCACTACACCATATAATCCATCCAAAGTATAAACTCACTGTCTCATAGTATCATCATATAGTTGTGCATGCATTGCCACAATTTTAGAAGATTTTCATTATTCCAAAAAAAAAAACACACCCCAAACACCCCATATCCTTTATCCCCCCTTATTATTTATATATATATATATATTTGTCTTTATATTATTACTCATCTGCCCATACATTGGATGAAGGGAGTGTTAGTCACAGGGCTTTTACAATCACATGGTCACATGATAAAAGCTATACAGTTATACACTAATCATCAAGAATCAAGTCTACTGGATTAGAGTTCAATAGATTCAGGTATTTCCTTCCAGCTATTCTAATTCACTAGAAACTAAAACGGAATATCTATATAATGCATAAGAGTAACCTCCAGAATGACTTCTCCACTCTACATGAAGTCTCTTAGCCACTGAAACTTTATTTTGTTTCATTTCTTTTCCCCCTTTTGATCAAGAAGTCATTCTCAATCCTACAATGCCAGGGCCAGGCTCATCCCTGGGAGTCATGTCTCACATTGTGGGGAGGGTAGTGAGTTTATTTGCAGAGTTGGCTGTGAGAGAGAGGCCATGTTTAAGCAACAAAAGAGATTCTCTGGGATGACTCTTAGGCTTAATTATAAGTAGGCTTAGCTTCTCTTTTGCAGGAATAAATTTCATAAGGGCAAGCCCCAAGATTGAGGGCTTGGCTTATTAAATTGGGAGTCCCTAATGCTTGTGAGAAGGGGGGAAGTTTAGTATTTCTACATTTTCCCCCAGTCCCTCAAGGGACCTTGAAAATACTTTTTATTTTCTGCCCAAAATACTCTGGGATGTATGGGGTATTATATTAACCTTTACATAATAACAAGATCTCATTCCCTATATTAGGCTCTATGTAATTACGTTGTTTAAATAAACTGACCACACAGGTTAAATTAGATAGTGTGCTACAGAGAATATAAATTTTGTACCAAATAAACATCTCTTAAATAACAGTTAAAATTCAGGAATAGATGTGACAGTTTACAATCTAGGAACCTTTACAATAAGTCTTCTTGAACTTTCTGTACTCCTGCATCATGGATTGCCTAATCTCTGCCCACGTTCTATCCCCTTCTAACCTATGCTCTCAAATTCAATTCTCAGCATTTGCTCATTATAGTTAGTTTATATCAGAGAGGCCTTACAATATTTGTCCTTTTGTTTCTGGCTTACTTCATTCAACATAATGTCCTCAACGTTAATTCACCTAGCTGCCTTCCTCACAACTTCGTTCCTTCTTGCAACCGTTCAATATGCCATTGTATGTATACCCCACAGGTTGCCTTTCTGTTCACCCGTGGATATACCCTTAGGCCACCTCCAACCATTGCAAATCGTGAATACTGCTTCTGTAAACACCAGTTGATTTAACTCAAAATTAAAAAAAATATATTTAAAAATAATTATAGATTTAAACGAAGTTCCAAGAAATGGACAGGGCCATCCTGTGTACCCTTCCTTGAGTTTCCCACAATGGTAACATCTTGAATAACTATAGTACAATATTAAAACCAGGGAATTGACATTGGTATAATCCACAGAATTCATTCAGATCTCACAGTTTTACATTCACTCATTTGTATAGTTCTATACAACATTATCGTATGTGTAGATTCGTGTAACTGCCACCACAATCAAGATACAGAACTGTTCTACTACCACAAGACTCCCTTGTGCCACCACTTTAGAGCCACAACCATATCCTACCATCCCTAACTCCTGGCAAGCATTAATCTATAATTTCTCCATTTCTATAATTTTATTTCAAGGGTGTTATATAAATGGAATCATACTGTACACAAGCTTTTTTTTTTTTTTAATCTTCATTTTATTGAGATATATTCACATACCACGCAGTCATACAAAACAAATCGTACTTTCGATTGTTTACAGTACCATTACATAGTGGTACATTCATCACCCAAATCAATCCCTGACACCTTCATTAGCACACACACAAAAATAACAAGAATAATAATTAGAGTGAAAAAGAACAATTGAAGTAAAAAAGAACACTGGGTACCTCTGTCTGTTTGTTTCCTTCCCCTATTTTTCTACTCATCCATCCATAAACTAGACAAAGTGGAGTGTGGTCCTTATGGCTTTCCCAATCCCATTGTCACCCCTCATAAGCTACATTTTTATACAATTGTCTTCGAGATTCATGGGTTCTGGGTTGTAGTTTGATAGTTTCAGGTATCCACCACCAGCTACCCCAATTCTTTAGAACCTAAAAAGGGTTGTCTAAAGTGTGCATAAGAGTGCCCACCAGAGTGACCTCTCGGCTCCTTTTGGATTCTCTCTGCCACTGAAGCTTATTTCATTTCCTTTCACATCCCCCTTTTGGTCAAGAAGATGTTCTCCGTCCCACGATGCCAGGTCTACATTCCTCCCCGGGAGTCATATTCCACGTTGCCAGGGAGATTCACTCCCCTGGGTGTCTGATCTCACGTAGCGGGGAGGGCAGTGATTTCACCTTTCAAGTTGTACACAAGCTTTTGACATTCCTTTTTCTTTTTTCACTTAGCATAATTCTCTTGAGATCCTTCAAAGTTGTTTTATGCATCATTAATAGGTTTTTTTTTTTTTTAATTGTTGAGTAGTATTCCATGGTATGGATGTACCACAGTTTCTTCAACCATTCACCCAGTTCTGTTCCCAGTTTTTGGCTAATGCAAATAAAGCTGCTATGAAAATTTGTATTCAGGTTTTTGTGAGAACAGAACATAAATTTTCATTTCTCTGGTAAAAACGTTCAAGAATGCCATCGCTGGGTCATATTGTAAATGCATGTTTGGTTTTATAAGAAACTGCCAAACTGTTTTCCAGTTTACACTCCCATCAGCAATGTATGGGTGATCCAGTTTCTCTGCATTCTTGACAGCATTTAGTGTTGTCACTATTCTTCATTTTAGCCATTTGATAGCTGTATAGTGATATCTCATCGTGGCTTTAATTTGCATTCCCTAATGGCTAATGATGTTGAACACTTTTTCATGTACTTATTTGCCATCTATTTATCCTCTTCAGTGAAATGTCTTCTTGTCTTTTGACCATTTTCTGAATGGATTTTTTTTGACTGTTGAGTTTTCGAAAATTCTTTAAATATTCTAGAGATCGGTCCTTTGTTAGATATGTGTTTGCAAATATTTTCTCCCACTCTAACTTTCTTTTCATCCTTCTCACAGGGTCTTTCCCAGAGCAAATGTTTTTAATTTTGATGAATCTAATTTATTGCCTTTTCCCTTTTATGGTTTGTGTGTTTGGTATCAAATTTAAGAATTCTTTGTTTGGCCCTGGGTTCTGAAGATTTTCTCCTTTTTTCCTAAACATTTTATAGTTTAAAATTTTACATTTAAATGTATGATCCCCTTTGAGTGAATTTTGATATGAACTGTGAGGTTTAATATGAGGTTCCTTTTTTTTCCCCCTATAGATGTTCCATTGTTTCAGTACCATTTGTTGAAAAGTCTCCTGGTTTTACTTTTGTCCCCACCCTTCATCCATTCCCCTTACAGCAGTCACAATTATTAAAAAAAAAAAAAAAAAAAAAAAAATATATATATATATATATATATATGTTATATATATATGTATATATATATGTTATATATATATATATGTATATATATATATATATGTTTTATATATATATATATATATATATATATATATATATAACATATATATATATATATGTATGACAATTTCATTCCCTTACAAAAGGCTTCCTACCACAATATAATCTGGCCCCTCTCCAACGGGATCTTCTACCACTGGATGTCCTCAGTTCTGATTGCTCCCTCACTTCATTCACATCAATTCCATTGGGTGTTCCTCAGAGATTTCCTCGACTGGCCTTTGAACATAGCTTTCCCCTTCAATTTTTTACCCCTTACCCTGCTTTTTCTTTATAGCACTTACGTAAGATGATATTATACTACATATTGATTTATTTTGCTTATTGTTTGCCTCCCTACCCCACAAACTCAATCAGAAGGTCCAAGAGTTTACTGCTATATCCCCAGGGCCTAGAACAGTGCCTGGCACACAGTAGGTACTCAATTATTGATTACCTGACTGGCTGAGAGAAGGACTGAATAAATACAAAGACGGAGCAATACGTCTACTTTGGATGAGGCGCTCCTTCAGACATCACGAATGGTCTGAGCGCCACCTCTCGGGGGTGCCAATTTGCTTGCGAACGTAGGAAACGAGTCACACGATTTAAAAAAAAAAAAAAAGGGGGGGGGGCCGCCTCCCGGAAGAGCACAAGACTAGTACCGGAAGTTAAGCTTAGCAATTTTGCGCCCTAGAATGACATCCTACCCACAGAAGGAAGCGCGGACGAGCGGTGTCTTCTAAAATGCGCTCTTCCGCGCTAGACTTCAGCAGAAGCGTTCCCCGTGCGGGGAAACCACATGGGACCCGGGCGCGTTTCCGGTGTCGGCGGCAGCAGCCGGAGTTGAAGCCCAAGCAGCTGGGTGAGAGGGGTTCGGCGCCTTGAGAAGAAAGGAAGAAGAATGGGATCAGGGGTGAAGAGGGCGGTTAAAGTTCCCTCTGAGAGGCAGGGAGGGGGATAGAATGGGAGGATGGGAGGGAAGGGCCGAGGAGCCTCTGTCGGCAGGTTCAAACCTGTCAGTGAACCTCCCGCGCCACGTGGGCTAGTCTTTTTCCGTGGCTTCCTTCCCCACCCGGCCGCGATGACTGGGTTGTTCCTTATTTGACTCTCTCGAATATAATGCCTGGCCCATAGTTGGCGCTGAGTTAAGTGTTTGTTGAATGGATGACAGTGTGTGCATAGCGGGGGTGTCGAGAGGGCCATTTGTAGGGATAATTTCTGTTTTTTTTAAGTCTCCCTTTCTCCTGTCAAATCCGAGCTTTTATCGGGGGTTCTCCATACAGTCCTTAGGGCTTTTTATCTTTTTCTTGGAGGGCAGGGGGGATTATCATTTAAGACATTTTCTTTGCGCTTACTGAGTGCTAGGCCTTGTGGCTAGGTATTGGGGACAGGCACAGGATTAAGCCAGCCCTCTACGCAGGTCACAGACCAGACAAGTAAGCAGAAAATTTAAATACAATGTTAAGGCGCTATGATGGGAGGTAAAGAAAGCATGAAGGTAGAGTCAGGAGGTGGCTGCTATCCATATTAGGGATTGTCTTCCAAGATGAGGAGCCTTCTCTTTTCTCATTGTGTTGAGACAGAGCAGGTCACGAGCTCATTCTCCTCTGTAAAAGGAAGAAGCAGGAATAGATGCTCTCTAGACTTCCTTCCAGGACAGTGATCTGAGAAATTACAGTCTAATATCAAATATTACTAATGACTGTAGTTCTTCCACAATCCATTTTTTATCAGCCAGTCAGAATATTCACTGCATCTTAGGGTGTAGCATAAATTGCATAGGCATGGGATTGGGAAATCTGGATTCTGGCCCTAACTTTGCTGCTCTGGACCTGTTTCCTCATTTGTAAAATGAAGGAGTTGTAATGAAACAATCTCAAAACCGCCTTCCAGTTCTATTACCATGTCTGTGGTACTGAGTCAAACCTTATTTCATACTGCTTTGTTACCAGACATCGTTTTCACATTATCAGTGTAGTTTTCCCATCTGGATTATTGAGAGAGATAGTGTCTTAGTTTTACACCCTTACCTTAGTTTGTCACAGTATTGGATTCATAGTAGATAGATAATAAAACTTATTGAATCAAATGGGATAGAAATTATAGCCCCTGCTTTTGGACCCTTCCCCTTTTTGGAAGTTTAGTTAATGGATTAGAGGATGGGAGTAGTTGGGTTTTAACCAGCGAGACTTGGAGGTGACATGATAGATTTAAACCAGCTTCATGGGCTAATCCTCTCAAGCAGGATAATGATGTAGGCAGGGTAGTCAGTGCTATTTCGTTCCCCCATCTGCCTACTCCCAGGAGCATGGCCAACACCGAACGCACATTCATTGCTGTCAAGCCTGATGGGGTTCAACGGGGCCTCGTGGGAGAGATCATTAAGCGCTTTGAGCAGAAGGGATTCCAACTTGTTGCTCTGAAATTGTTGCAGGTATGTGGATTTCATTCTTCCTGTTTCGATTCTTTTGTAATATAAGGGAACATGGCAGGTTAGGCTCTCTGTTTCTCCCTTCCCTTCCTTTTTAGACTTCTCCATGGTAGTGAGGAGCACAAATGTCCTGAAATATGGAAATTCCTCAGTGGCCTAGCATTGGGACTGAATCTTGGAACAAATCAAGTTATTTGGGGCAATAGAAAACAGTCTCTCTTTTCCCTTGGCACTGCAAGAGAGCCACATATTACAGCACTGTAATTTCTGACTCACAGCTCTGGGCATTTTTGAGCTCCCGGTCTTGAGCTTCCTGAGCAGATAATTTTAGAGAACTTTTTCCCCCCTTTGAGGCAGACATTTTTCAGCAAGGAAATCTTTTCATCATCAGTTATCCCCCACTTAGTGTCTAGCGTATGTTGGGCTCCATAGTGACACACTGGGGAATACTGTGGTTTTGCCCTTGGAGAGGACTTCCTGAGGCAGTAGAGGGCAGATGCACCTGCAAGACGCCTGCAAAGCAACATTTCAATAAATGCAAAGAATTGATTGGCCAAGAATCCTTCTTCATACAAACCTGAGAGATAAGACTTCAAATTCTCAAAGCCAATAATTTAGGGGACAATCTTTTTCATTAAAGGAGTCAACTTTGGACTTTCCTAGTATATTTTAAATATAGTTTGATTTGCAATTTAGTTCCTATGTGATATTTTAGAAAACTGCTTTAGTACAAAGGGGGTTAACACCGAGGGAGAGCATGATGGAATTATTACAGCTAGGTGTTGGACAAGGGATGCTTTCCAGAAGCTTTGCATATTAAATTAGGCTTTGAAGGTAAAATGAAATGAAAGTATTGTGCTGGGCACTGCCTGAGGCATTCTTCATGTTTTCTTGTCTAGTCCTCACGACAGCCCCGAAAGGTAGGTACTCCTGTTCCCCTGGTTGTTAGTGATAAGAGGCTGAGGCTTGGAGAGATTACATGACATGCCTGATAGCACATAATCAACAATGATCTGAGATTTTAATCTGAGTCTCACTAATCCTTAAGTGCATGTATATTCACTTTTAGACTGAGTTTCCCATCAAGGACATGGATTTGGTGAAGAATGGGAGGAAACATAGCTGCCCTGAGTCGAAAGGGTTATTTAAATCCGGGGAGGAAGCAGGAGCAAGGGAAATCTTGATGTCATTGTCACCCCCCACCCAAAAAAAAAAAAAAAAAAAGAAGAAGCCTGTGATCAGTTTTGCAGACTTGAATTTATCAGAAACAAGTGAAATTTAAAGAGTATTCTGGTAAGGGCAAGCCAAGTCAGTGGTGTTCGGAGACTGCTACTACACAACCCTTCTGTTTGGATTGGAAGGGAGGAGGTGAAGGGTGAATTGCTTCCACGGGTGATTGCATGACCATATAATTTTATTTTGGCAAGTGATGGTCAACGAGGGTCTAAACAGTAGTATATCTTTCATGTGCTTTCAGGCAGCAAATCTCCACACTGGTGTGTATCAGTGAAGTGTACAGTATTTCTCATACAGTGCAATTCCACAGAACTGGAAAAACTAAGGGACTGGTAGAACCTTGACAAGAGTAAATGCAGTGGCTAAGAGCTCACAATTAAGTCAAGTTGCTAAGCATATGGTTTGCTCTCTAGCTGACTTGTTCCCACATGCCAGCCTTGCAGTATGAGAGGTTTGAAGTCATTTTTCAGCAAAATTATTTATTGCTACATGTCACGTCCTTTTGAGTGGTTTGCAGATACCTGGAAGAATTGCATGGTCACTACACTGGGCCTTTATCTTCTGATTAAATGTGAAGTATTCCTGGCAAATGGCCCTGGATCAGTTTGCTGCACGTTGAATGCCAGGACCACCTCCCTCAGCTCCCTCTAACATTGTAGTTGAGGTTTGCTCTGGTAATGCAAATTCCTTGTATTGTTACATTTCCCTGTCTATAAAATGAGATGACTAGATTCAGTTCTTAGGGCATATGGTTTTATTCTGACTGGTCAAGGCCAGTAGGGGCAAAATTGATACAAAACCGAAGAAACATTTTTTAGTCCCTGCCATTGCTCCCTTCCGATAGCGTGGACAGTGTGTTGGGTTATAAGAGGTTCAGTGAGCTGGGAGCTCACATTTTTAAGAGCTGGATGGGTGAGTGGGAATTAACTAGACTGCTGGTTCTTAGATGATTTAGGGGCCTAATTCTCATTCTCTACTCTGGAATAGGCTTCTGAAGACCTTCTCAAGGAACACTACATCGACCTGAAGGACCGTCCATTCTTTGCCGGCCTGGTGAAGTACATGCACTCAGGGCCAGTGGTTGCCATGGTGAGTGTGCTTGTGTGGGAGGTTGATGTGAATGACTCAGTTGGGAGTGGAGGAGAGTGAGTGTTGTGATTCCTCTTTCTGGTGCAAGCTCCTCATTGACTCACAGGAAGTTAGGGCTGGGGATTGGACAGTTAGCATATTAAGTTGGGCCCTTTAACCCACCAAAGACAAGATGCATTTGCTTCCTGAACTGAAGACCCATGACTGGGAGAGACTAGGAGATGACTGTCTGATTGCAAGCTCCTGGGGCCAGGGAGATTGTCTTTTTTTTTTAAAAACCAGTTTTATTCACACACCATACAGTCCATCCAGTGTGTACAATCAGTGGCTCTCACTGTAATCACAGAGTTGTGCTTTTATCACCATGAGATTGTCTCTCGTTTATGACAGTAATTCTTCACCAAGTATGTACTCCTGGTGCCAAGCTCTCTTCTAGACACTGAGAGTACAGTCATGAATGAGACAAAATAGGTATCTGCTTTCATAGTTTTCCTTACCTATGCTTCTTGTAGGGGAGGTGGACAGACAAGAAAGAAATTAAAAATAAATATATATCGCCAATGATTATTGCTATGCATGGAAATGAAATAGGATGATGTGATAGTGAATGACCACTTTAGTTTGGGCGGTCAGGGAAGGCTCTCTGAGGAGGTGATTTTCAAGCTGAGATCTGAATGACAAGGAGGAGCCAGCCATGCACAAAATCATGGTGAAAAGCATTCCCTACCATAGAAACAGAATGTGCAAAGGCCCTGAGGTAGGGGTGAGCTCAGCTTTTTGAAGTATAGGAAGCAGGCTGGGATGGCTGAAGCTTGGTGGGTGAGAGAGAAGGTAGGATGAGATGAGTTTAGAGGTATGAGCTGGGGCCAAACCATGGAGGGCTGTGTTGGGAAGCCATGGAAGGTTTTCACTTGACATTTTAAAAAGGCCACTTTGGCTGCCCTGTCAAGAATGAATTGTAGAAAGCCATGAGTGAGTTCAGTTTTCCCAGTTTTGGAACAAGTAGGTGCTCCATAAATATCTGTTCATTGAATGACTCTCATCCTAAGGGGGCTTTTTATTTATTTATTTATTTTAATTAATTGTTGCCAGATTTTCTGCTGAGATGGGTTTTCTTCTTTGATCATGTCTTCCTTTGTCCTTGGAGGTCTGGGAGGGGCTGAATGTGGTGAAGACGGGCCGAGTAATGCTCGGGGAGACCAACCCTGCCGACTCCAAGCCTGGGACCATCCGCGGGGACTTTTGCATCCAAGTTGGCAGGTGAGAGTTGGTGCTTATTAATTATGCTTTTCCAAAATTAGAGTTAGTTTCCAGAAGAATTTGGGTTCCTGAGGCTGGGGATGGACATGATACCATATGCAAGTTGATTTTTATTCAGAGGTCATTGTTTTCCTCCCCATTAAGTTGGTGTTTGCCTTTGAGGGCTCTGTCTTTGGTTGCTATGGTCGTGCCTCTGTTGAGAGTGTAGAACCTGGTTCAGAGCACTTCGCCAGCAGTGTCCTTCCTAAGGCTCTCACTGCCTGCATCAGTGTTGCTGAGGGGACCGGATATGGGAACATGGGAAGGGCGTGCTGTTCATCCTTACATTAACACTAGCTGTGGGCTTTTTCTTTAGACATGGTCTAACATACATGGAGCTTTGGCTTTTTCTGCTGTAGTGACTGTAGGCTTTCTGGCAATGGGAGTGAGGGGTGCTTTCAGTAGGTTAATTGTTCTGCTCTTCATAATGTGGCTGTCTTTTTCCCCTCCCAGGAACATCATTCATGGCAGCGATTCAGTGGAGAGTGCAGAGAAGGAGATTGGCTTATGGTTTCACCCTGAGGAACTGGTACATTACAAGAGCTGTGCTCGGGACTGGATCTACGAGTGACGCCAAAGGCAGACCATGGAGCTTTTCCCACCTCACTTGCCCTCCCTCCCACAGCTGGGGACCAGACTATAGCACATCTGGTTACTTCCAGGAACTTCTTAAAATCTGGAGGGAAGCTCTTTTTGAGCTCTGAGTGTTCCCTGAACAGTGTTATGTGCTGCTATCACATTAAATTGTTTCATTCCAAAGTAGTTGGTTACTTTGTATTGCTGTATTCCTTTTTGTATGCTTTTTTTTTCTTTTTCATTTTCATGTTCTTTGGATAACTTGAGCTAATAGAGAATGCAAATAATTTATGAATTACTTATATTAGCCTGAGAGATCACACAGACACAGGCATTCTTTGCCAGTCCCTCTCCTTCCATCATGTATCCCATCCACTCTTTTTTTTTAAATTCAATTTTATTGAGATATATTCACACAGCATTTAATCTACCCAAAGTGTACAATCAGTGGCTCATAGTATCATCATATAGTTGTGCATTCATTGCCACAATCAATTTTAGAACATTTTCATTATTCTAAAATAAAAAAGTTTTGTGGACAGTAAGTCTGAAAATCTTGTTTGTAGCTTTGATTTATTAGGATAGTTTTTGTTGCTTTCACAGAGACAAGATAGAAGTTACTTCTCTTTTATTGAAAGTCCAGGTAGATAGGCAGGGGTGGCTGTAAGACTGATCCAGGGACCCAGGTGGCTTCTGACCAACTGAAGATGGATTATTACCCCATGTCTGCCTTCCACCAAGTTGGGAAAGGAAGTGGAAGGGGTGCCCTTTTTAAGGGTACAACCCTGAATTTATAACCTTTACCTCCCTTTAAATCCCTTTGGCCAGAACTTCATCATGTTGTTGCACCTAACTCAAGAGAAGCTGGAAAATGTTATCTGTAGCTGGCAGCCATGTGCCCACATTAAACTCAGGGGTTCTACTAAGAGAAGAGAGTAAGAATAGATATTGGGGGACAACTATCGATCTCTGCCATTAGCTTAAGCAAGTTTTCTTTCTTCGTCTTTTTCATGTTCCAGTGTGTACATCAAGTATGGCCAGTTTGTTTTGTGGGGTGAGATGGAAGTACACAGACTTCTGGAGAATGAATATGTATGTAGTGAGGTGAAGGGTCATAACAATCTTGTTTAAGGTACAGTCAGTTTTTCCAGGAAGGAAAGGAGAGGTGAAAGGCAGAGGGTTGGTACTGACTGAACCAGTAAGTAGGTATTAGTGACCCAACCAAGGGCCAACAGCTCTCGAGAGAAATCCCCAGAGAAATTCTCAGATCCTTTCCCATAGTTGACTTAATTTTTTTTTTATTGTGGCAACATGTATATAACATAACACTTTCCATTTTAGCCACTTTCAAGTATACAGTGGTATTAATTACATCTACAATATTGTGCTACCATCACCTCCATTACTCAAACTTTTCATCACCCCAAACACAAACTCTGTACCCATTAAGCATTAACTCCCCAATCCCCACCCTGTAATATGTGTCTCTGAGTTTCCTACAGCTCAAATCTTGGAAAGCCAATAGGGTGTAAAATAGGCCTGGATTCTCATCTCATTTCATCAGTTACATGTTATCAGCACAGTGCCAGGAACACAGGTGACTACGCAGGCCAGGTTCCTGTGGTTGGGTCACAGTCCCAAGAGGAAGGATGTCGGCACTTCTGGGAAAGCCGAAAGGAGGGACCTGCTGGCCCCCAGGGAAGCCGGGCAGATCTTTACCTGAGATGCCACACCGCAGCTTGGTCCTATGGGGTGGCTAGGGTTTTGCGAGGCAGAGGGAAGGTGAATTGTCTGCCAATAGATGGCAGGCCTGATTTCTATGAGCATCTAGTTGCCCTTGACAGAGGTAGGCGTCTGAGCCTGAACTGGAGGACTTGACCACACCATCGCGCTAGGTGGGCTGGACTGTCAACTCAGGGTGGGGATGGGGTGGCCAAGATGGGGCTGGAAAGGGAGGTGGGGAGACAGGCAAGGAGGGGGTGGGGCATACCTTGAAAAGCATGGGTGAACTCCAACCCGTGCTGAGGGAGGCTCCGTGCTGGGAGAGGTACGGTCGAGGCCGCTGGGAGGCTGTCCATTAGTCCAGAGGAGAGAGGTGGAGGGCTTGAGCGAGGGCTCGAGCAGAGGTGACGGAAAGGGAAGGCCGGATTACAGAGCGGGAAGGCTAAGGACTTTGTGGGTGGGGTGAAGGGGTGCCCGGGTGGATGGTGGAAACAGATGGTATTGACCGAGGTAAAGAAATCAAGACCAGAAGCAGAAGCAAGTTTTCGTGTGTATGTGTGTGTGTGTGTGTGAGGCATCTGGGGGTGACGGGAGGTACTGAAAATACGAGGAATTAGATTTGGGACGTGTGCAGTTTTGCTTGCGGGACATCCAGGAGGAGAACAAATCACTTCCTGCCTCCGGGCCCCTCACTTGCCTCTTTTGCAAACCAAGGGCGTAGCCCAGGACGGCCGCTGGGCGTGGACAGAGTCCCGCGGCCGCGGCCGCCACGCGGGTTGGGCACGGGGCCCTCAGAGGCGTGCCCTCCCCTCCACGCCCCGCCTCTTCTCCGCGGGCGGCTTGCGCGTCGGGTGGTCGCTCCGGGTCTCTGCTCCCCACCGCAGCGCAGGCGCCGCCCGGCACCCCGTCAACTTCCCGGTAAGGAGGCTGCAGGCGCTTTCCCCCTTGACCTCTCCAGCCCCCTCGACCGCTTGTGTCGCCTCGGGCGGACCCCAGTCTCCAGGCGCCCTCCCCTGCAGGGCCCCGCGCCGGGTCGATCCGGGACCCCCAGGCCCTGCGCTTCCCAGGGAAGCCTACCGCGTCCCCTCCACGGCCTCCCGGGCCGGGTGGGGTGGAAGCGGCCGGAAAGCCACGTGTCCCTTTGGCGGCCGGCGGAGGAGGATGGCGCGTCCCGGCGCCGGAGAAGGTGGGGGGTGGGGCGGACGCAAGCCGCACCCGGCCTGGTGGACGACCACGTGGTCTGCCCCCGGCCCGGGGTTCGGGACCCCGCGGGGCCTGTGACCGCGCGGCCCCCGGGACCCTGACCGGACCTCACGCCCCGCAGGACCATGGCCAACACCGAGCGCACCTTCATCGCGATCAAGCCGGACGGCGTGCAGCGCGGCCTGGTGGGCGAGATCATTAAGCGCTTTGAACAGAAGGGTTTCCGCCTCGTGGCCATGAAGTTCCTTCGGGTAGCGAATCCCCTCCCCCGTCCTCGGTCGCGGGTGTTTTTCCTTCCCCTCAGCGGTTCGTCCGCGCTTCCTTTCGGAGTTGGGAGTCCCCCTTTGCTAATTTCACCCCTGCGGAAATCCGTTTGCCCTGTGTCCCTCTCCCGTGCTCTTCTGCCCTGCGGGGGCGGGGCTGCCCTTTCCGAGGCCTGGCTGTTGGCCGCACAGACGCCCTTGGGAAGGTTAAGAAGAGGTAACATGACTCCTGCTCCAGGTTGACTTTTTTTCCCGTGGGTGCGTCCAAGTGTGGGGACCCGCCACCCTGCCCTTCTTCTCAGGAGGAGAGCAGGGAGTGAGGGAAGCCTGGGCCCCAAACCCCTTTGTTGGCCCACATACGCAGGGAATTGAGGCTTGGAATCCTTTTGTGCTTTAGCCTGAAAGTATGAGGTTTTATGTAGGGTGCCCGTCACTCTGCTTTTCCTCTTACAAGATTCCCTTTGGTATAGGGTAGCAACTGTATTTGGGTAGAGCTCTGGACCCTACTATAAGAGATAAGCTTTCTAAGTACTGAATTTTTAAAACAAGCTCAGCAGTGAAGAGAATGTTCTGTTACCCTCGGAAATGTTTAAAAGGGTTTTGCAAATAGGCCAGAGAAGTTTAATATAATACCCACCTTAGGAATGTGGAGTAAGATACTTAACTGGACTTTTAGAAGGCCTACCATGTTAATGAGGGGTTCTGAGGCTGGGATGGAGCTGTATTTGAATCCCACCGGTTTACTAGGGCTTATTTTCTAACTGGCACTTCCTCTCTAATGCCAGGCCTCTGAGGACCACCTGAAGCAACACTATATTGACTTGAAAGACCGCCCATTCTTCCCAGGGCTGGTGAAGTACATGAACTCAGGGCCAGTCGTGGCCATGGTGAGTGTTGGGAGGGATGAGGGGGAGCCAAGGAAAATGAGGACTAGTATGTAACTGTATTTGCTGTGTCTTTCCTGTGTAGATGTGGTCCCCAGTTACTCCAAATTCCTTATTTTACAAATGGAGCCTGCTGGGGCTTTTTGGTTAACAGAGTAACCAGGAGTTTGGGAGGGGAGAGGAAAGGGAATCAGACCTTAGAAAAAATGACATTGATGGTAATCTTTCTGGGGATGAGTCCCACTGCATCCAGAAAAGTGCTAAATTTCCTTGGTTGGTTGAAAGATATTTTAGTTGTAACGTTTCCTGGATTCAGGAACATTTTTTCCCCCTATTTTCTCATGAAAACTCCAAACATAAGCAAGTAACACAGGAACCAAAAGTTCTCTGTAGTCTAATGCTAGAAACTAAGCAGTCTTTCTTCTAGGGTGGCCTTGATGTCCAGTTGGACACGAGAGAATACAAGTAGATGGCATAATAGGGAGGCATGGATACTGTTTAGCTAATTTGAGAAAGTAGATCTACTTCTTGTTCCCTGAGTGTGATCCTTTTCTTCTCTTCCCTGGAATACACTTTTCCTTTTCACGTCAGTCTTTGCCATCTTTCTCTAATAGTCTTCCAGAAGCCCTTCCCATTGACACCATTGCAGTCTGATTATTTTTCTACTATGCTCCTTCATCATTATTTCCTCTCAGTGTTTGGGGCTGTGTAAAGATTCTTCAATTTTCTTGCTTATCTCTGTCTCAGCTAATCTAGGGAAGTCCCCAAGTCTGATAGATATTTTTGTATCCCAGCAACACACAGAATGGAGCTTGTCATATAGGCCTCTAATATCTACTGGAGCTGATAGTCATGTCACTGCTAGATAGGAGACAACATTTGTCCACAATGATACAATGGCAGATCTGCTGTAGTTCCTTTTCTCTGCTTGTCAAGGTCTGGGAGGGACTGAATGTGGTGAAGACAGGTCGAGTGATGCTTGGGGAAACCAATCCAGCGGATTCTAAGCCAGGCACCATTCGTGGGGACTTCTGCATTCAAGTTGGCAGGTGAGTCCTAGGGGGAGTTCTTAAATTTTTTTCATTTAAATGGGGGCATAAAGCAAACTTTTTCTGCATATCCCAATTTTAGAAAAATTTGGATTTTTAGGTGGTGATTATCATTGGCTAAAAGCTTTCTCAGATAGCTGCTTCCCTAGGCTACTCAAAATTTTAACTAAGACACTGCACAAGGGAGGTGCACGTAGGTCCTGAGTGGCACAGCAGAGCTCCGAGTATGGGGCAAGGAAGGGATCTAGCCTTGGCGCTGACCTTTTTGATTCTATGTCTATGAGTTTGTCACTTAATTTCTAGGTTTTCTCATCTGTACAGAAAGTATATATATAATAGATTGGCTAACTGTACAGAGTTGTGAGACACATGGAATAAGGTGTGAAAAAGCATTTAAAGAGATTGTCATTAGGAAGCACGTAAGCATGTACTCCCTGGTTGGGCTTAGTAAATTGGTGTTGTAAGCAAATCCAGCAGAATTGGCTCTTGAGGATGAGCACATCACATTTTTCAAAATTTGAGAAGGAATGTTTTGTAGCATTAGCAGTTTTGGGGATATGAGCACTGTTTGAAGGGAAAATGGGAAAGCATAATAAAATTGAACCAGAGGTGTTTTTAAATATTTAGTTTTATGGTTGCTTTTAAGAGGACATACTTTGTCCCAGAGGGTAACTGGGCTGCTGCTTTAAGCAGCAATTGGGCTGGATACCAGTCCCTTGCTTTACCTATTAAGATTTTTGTTCTTTAAAACATGGTAACTAGTAATTGGTTTCTTTCTCAGGAACATCATTCATGGCAGTGATTCAGTAAAAAGTGCTGAAAAAGAAATCAGTCTATGGTTTAAGCCTGAAGAGTTGGTTGACTACAAGTCTTGTGCTCATGACTGGGTCTATGAGTAAGAGGTGGACAAAGCAGCAGTCGCTTCCCTCTTGGCACTGCTTGATGTGTCCCTGGACACAGCTCTTCATTCCACAGACTTGGAAGCAATAGGATTGATCATTCTTTTTTAAAGCGTATTTACCAATAAAGCCTCTGGGAACTGGGTGCAGTCTCCTGTGCTTACTTGATACCAAGCTGAAAGAAGTGATTTGGTTCCCTTGCTGTAACAGCCACCAACTAGAACAAATTAATCCTGTTTATTATGGAAGAAAGATCTGATCCTATTCTCAGTGCCTTGGTATTTACTAGACTGTGAATGAAAGTAGTAGAGGGTTGAAGAGGACAAGTGTGTCACTGATTTTTTTTAACCTTAGGAAACTTAATAAGGGAATAGGGATCATAATGACTGGTTGACATAGAAATGCATACTTCATTTCTATAGGAAAGGTTTGTTGAAACTTTACAGTATGAAGTTCCCAGACCAGATCTACATCTTTGTTGATTGTGCAAATTGGGCAGGCTACTTATGAGGAAATGGAAGCCTACAGACATCTTAGTAAAATGGGGATAATAGCTACCATCCTAATGCAAGATGAAATAACATAGGGCATTTAACCTCCTGCCTGGCCCATAGCTGGTATTCCAGTGTTCCTGCAGGCCACCCCCCACCCCCTTGCTTTTTCCCTGGGATGAGACATTTATAGTGCTTGTTGACTTGGCTAGAAGTCGACAGTGGTTACAAGAATTATATTCTCTGCTTTTACGGTTAATTTTTCTGGTACAATGATAAAATGATCAGATAGCACCTAGCAATACAAATAGATAATCTGTATCGCTGTCATCTAGAGTCTGTATTTTTGAATACCTTTCTGTTAAGAAATGGTGAAAGTGAAATGTCAGTCCCAGATAAGACTCAATACTACATTTTAAATGCATAGTTACACAAAATATATGTAAGAAACACTGACAGCTTGGCTCAGGAGTCTAGTTTCAAATCAACTGACAAAAGAAATTTAACTATAAATTATTTTTCAGTCTCAAATTTAATGTACATATGCTAAAAGCTTTCACAAAAGTTAAGTAAAAACAGTTTATTAAAATGATAGATTCTTGGGCAGGGCCTGGGATACATTTGAACCTGTTCCCTGGGGGATCCTTAGGCATACTGGTTGAGGTGCTTGGATTAGCAGCAGTTAAGTATGGGCTTGTTTTGCCAGGGCTGTTTTAAGTACTTTACATACATGAATTCATTAATCTTCACAACTGTTAGGAGGTTGGCACTAGTATCCCCATTTTACAAATGAAGAAACTGAGCCATGTAAATAAGTGGAAAGTGAAGGGACCTGGTTTGTCCAAGGCGGCTGGCTTCACACTCCATGCTCCTGGCCCATAACGTTTTTCTGCCTTAATATTTAGTTTTCCAAGTGACATGAGAAAGTCAAGAGTTTGAAGGGGAAGTGAAGTCAAATTTGGAGGAAAGCCTTGAATGTTAGGGCTTAATTTGGTAGAAATGAATGAGAAGGAAAGGTAGACTATGGTGAGATAAAAACCACTGCCTCTGGAGGAAGGCTGGGTTTAGGACCTACTCCTACCTGTATCAGTTAGGTGTGTTAAGTGGGCAATGCATTTAGAACCTTTTATGTTTTCCAAAACTTTTTTTTAAACACAGGGTAAATGCCTTACTTAAAATGCAGTCCTTTTTACAGTACTGTTTGTGACCTGACAGGGTTACTCCACACACACCTTACCAACTGTAAAAAGGAGATGTTTAACTGTTCACCCAATTCTCACTAGGCTAGATAAACAACACAGTACTGGGAAAGTTACTTGTTTTGGGAAAACACTTGTTACTCTTAAAATATGCTCTGGGCATAACCCAAACCAGGAAACTAGTTTCCCAAGAGACATATAATGGTTTAAAGAAGAAGATATGTATCAAAGCTCATGGGATATTAAATGAGTGCCAAGCTGGGAATTTCAACTTACTAAGGCCCCTGTTCAAACCATTTAAGGTAGAAAGCAGGGCAGAAATTAGGTTCCACTTGTGTTCACACTGGAATGCATTATACTTAGTACTAAAGTGTGCAATTAACACCTGAAGAGACTCCATCCATCTCATTACTATTTTATATCCCCCAAATTCTCTACAGGCTGTTTTTTAGTAAAAGGTGAATTAATTTTCCAAAGAGCCAGTTATTGGTAAAGAAGGGCAGTCAGTCTTAATGTAAACAGCAAGAGCTGCCTGGGATAATTTCAAACTCTGAACTCTGAACTTGGCTGCTGAGATTAGCAGATTTTTTTTTTTAAGCCTCCTTAAAAACAAGCCTGCCAAGTAGATTAGAAGTTAGCAGTGGAAGGGGGAAGGGAGGAAGGGGGACTGTATGTTTGGTAGATATGGAGTGTTTGTACAGGGGAAAAAAAAAAAAAAAAACCAAACACAAAACACACATAAAAACAACAAAAAACAAGCATACCAATCCTGAAACATGAAGTTCCATCTAAGATGATTTAATTTCCCCAGAAATAGTCCACACTCACCTCTGCTTCTGTGGTTGCTTTTGCCTGTTTCCTTCCCACCTTTCCGGCTCTAATGCAACTTGTGCATACAGCTACCCATATTCTCTTCTTCCCTTGCCAGCTAGAAGTAAATTCTCCCTCTGCACTCAGAGCCACTCAAGTGCTTGCCTCACTTTATCAGATTACACATTACCGGAGGAAGGAGCTCATCTTTCATAGGGGCCTCTGATGGCTTATATAAGACACTCAATACTGTGAATTTAAAAAACAAAGAATACCAAACCAAAGCATATTAAAGAATTGCTCAAATACAACTCAACTTTAACATTTTATTTTGTGTAAAAAAAGGGCAAATTTAGTGAATTATTTCCATCTTGTACACAAAGTTATAATTTTAATGCTTTTCACATCCATGCTGAAAATTTGCAATTTGGTAAAAATGAAAGGAACATAAATTTCTCTGAAGGAATTCTTCACGCCATTATATACACTTCATGAGAAAGTTTCAAACACTTTCCAAGTTACCAAGAAAATAAAAGATTAAATTTGTACAGATATTGATCTATATATCAAATACATACAGAAATGATGTAAAAACCTTATGCAGTTTACTTTGACCTCTGTCCTCAAAAGATTTGCCCGGGGACAGATGCTTTTCTTTTGTATAAATGACTGTGGCTTTATTTAAAATATGAAAATCAAAGGAAAAAACCCAGTTTGATCACAGTATTTTTAAAATCCCTTCCCAATATTAAAGGATCATTACCAAATATATAGCACCATAATACAAATATTGATGGGAGAGGGTATTCACATCACGCAAAACTAATAATAATAAACACAAACAAACACTGAAAACCCGTGTTAGTATCCGTAGAATAAGAAGTTGATAACAGCTTTAGCTTTCCTCATACTCAGCAAGGAAAAGGTTAAAGAGTTTAAACTACCAAAAATCCCCAAATAAATCTAACAGGAAAAAAATAAAAACAAACCAAAGGTCAGCAGTACAGTTTGAACCGTAAGAGAGAATGGGGCTATTGAGTCGTACAACTGGAGTTATGGCTAAGACTGGAATCTCCTCTGCATTAACTTAAGTTTCTGATCAGCAGTAGGAGTTAAGAGCCTGCACAACGAAGAGGGCTTCAGATTGTGTTTAGACTGTAGGAAGACCTTACCAACCTTTAACTGTTGGTCATGGGATCAAGACAAGAAAAACTCATGAATGGGCAGGAAATTCTAAAATACTCAGAGCCTGGTTTTGCTGTAGGACTGGAAGCCTATAAAACCTAGCTACAAATAAGCATTTCACAGAACTAATCACCAGGACTGACTGGCTCCAAATCATCTCTCTCCTGATTTAGGTACTCAAGTTTCCCACAGAGCCCGTAAAGCCAAGATGTTGGTAGTGTGCGCCATGCGACTGGCTTCTTGTGCCCAGATCATGCAGAGTCCTGGGTTTAATTCATCGAGCCTGAGAATGAAGATTGCTGTAACTCCTGCTTTGGAAGTCTTCTAGGCTTTAAAGTTTATGGGAAGATTCTTGAAAGTTAAAGATTTGGGAAGTGTGAGGATGTCACATTTACAGTAAGCCCCTCTCAGCAATGGTGTTTAAGATAAATATCCAGTAATTTAACAGCTGAATTCACATATATTTGACACATGAGAACCAACTTGCGTTGATGATCTGCATTTATGTCCCCAAAGAGTCAGTATTAAGAAATGTTGACATGCGATTCCATACATTCTTACACTATATTAAAGTAATAAATTTTCCTTCCAGTAACAACTACAAAACCTTATGTTATTATTAACCCTTCTTGCATAGAATGAGGTAAACCTGTGCGAATTACCAATGCTATTATACCCAAAAGTAGAGCAATACTTTAGAAAATAAACTGCTGGTTTTTAATGTTCTATGCATTTTAAAATTCAAACAAAAATCTTGCCTAAAATGATCTCCTGGAGCTTTCCATTAATGATTTTTAAAGCATTCCATAGGCTGAAGGACTGTAGAGGTTAATCATTTTGATTAATTTCTAATTAGCCCTACCTATATCCCAGAGGAGATGGTCAATATTACCACTCTGAAGAGGCCAGGCTAAGACCCAGAAGCACTTCTAGAACAGATGCAATTAATTCCTGAGAGTTTAGTTTATGAACCTCACTGGTAAACGCTAGAACTCTCTTACTCAGTCACAACTCAGTAGAAAGTTAGAAAATGCAGAGAGCAAACCTTTCACCAATTTACCGTTGAATCTATTTTTTTTAAGGAAATCATGAATTTTAAGATAGGGAATGTTTAAAATGGTCCAAATCAGTTATTATAGTTAAAATTAATTTTGAATACAATTAAAGACAATTCCTACTATATATATGGAATTTTAAGAAAATTAAATTCTCTTTCAAATCCAGGATAAAGTAGAGATGGAATGATTTTGAAATCTAAACTTACTTTGAGTTTAAACATCTTTTAATTTGATTTGCCTGGTAATGCAGAACACATCTGTTTTTGGTATGGTTAAACCAAGTGTTATCTCACAGACTGAGGGAAATGGTGGAGAACTAATCATAATCCCTTTTGGGGGGGTATTTTTTTTAGCAAGAAAACTAAAATAAACTTAGACAAGATTGCATTTCCCAACCCCTCAACATGTAGACTGAGATCCTGTCTACCATGTCAACCATTCCAGTTTAACACTTTAGTGTTAAGAATAATTGTAATCATTTTTTTAATTAAAAGAGAATATAAAAGTATCCAGAGTTCTTCCAGTTTCATATAGAACTCCAAATAAATTTTCACAAAATGAAAAACATTTCTGTACAAACATTTAAAATGGGCTGCAATAAAATGCTAACAAGCAGAATTAATTAACCCTTCCATGATCTATGTGGTGATGAACCCTCCATGAGGGGGGTTCAGTTGCATATTTCTGCAGCAAAGGAAGCTGGAGATGTGACTGGCCTAACTTCTAAAATCCCAAAATCTCCCAACAGGTACCAAAAAGGTTCATTTGTAATGACAGTTCATTTGCATTTACAACTATATCCTTCTTAAATCATTTCCTTCAATCCTGCTACCTAAACTTTAATCTTACCAAAAGTTAGAATTTCAGTTCTTGTTAACAATGCACATAAATCCAAACTTGGAAAATATTACAAAATTCTTTCAAAAGCTTCAAATACAACACAAAAATTGTCCATCTTTATAAATTGAAAAATTTCCCCTGCCCCGGACTAAAATAGTTTCCCCACCCACCTGAAAAACCTGGAACTGAAATTTTCTATATTTAGCAAAATGTCCCAGTAGGATAACCTCACTGTATAGCTGGATTGATTATAAATCAGTCCTGTGTAAAATTCTCTCCCTCCCACCCCTGGTTTCTGAGCCACCTCATGGCTCTTGCTTGATGTAGAAGTTGGCAGAGCCATTGCTTTCCTGATCAGATGCTCCTTGGAGAAAATTATAATCCTCTCCATCTAGCAACTCCTCCTTCAGCTGCAATGTAGTCACTATGAAAGAGAGAAATATACAGGGTGTCATTCTGGAACACTCAGAATGCCTTTTATTTTCATGTTTATATTCACCAGATTTACTGCTTAATAAGACTTCATTTCTTCAATCTTAGAAGTAGACCTCTGCAGTATGAGCATCCAACTGATTTAGTTTTTAAAGTATATCAGCAGCTAATGCTCTAAAAAGGAACAATACTGCATAGTATTCACTAAGCATCTTCAATGGAATGTTCAAGGTGAGAGTCTGACTACAATGATTAAAATTTTTCTTATGACTGATTATGTTTATGTCAATGTCTATGATGAAGAGTGATATATATATATTGCATGGTTCTGAAGTATAATATTTAATAAGTAATGAAAATACACATAACTTTAATCTTATTGTCCCCAAGGAGTGCCTTCATTAAAAAGACTCCCAACAGAAAAAAAAGATAGGATATAAATCTGAGTACACACATTCTAAAACTAAGATCATTGAAAACTTGAGTGATCATTTTAGTTAAGAAAAATTGATAACATCAGGAATGTGAAAATCATTGGTGCGAAACTGCTAACATTACTAGTGGGGCCATTAACAGTCTAGGATCTTATCCTGACTTTGCCTTTTTAATTAAAACAAACCAAACAGTACAGGCAGTCCTCAATTTATCAATTGGTCAGGTTCCAACAGATCTTGTATTTATTTATGTGGAAAACTGTCTTCAGTTTCCAATATTTTAAGTGGGGTTTAGGTTTCTGGGTAGCTGGAGAAGTCTATTCAATCTACAATATAGCTATAATGCTAGTCAGAATTCTTAGTGAGAGGAGAGCTCTCTCTGATGCATGGGCAGGGATAAAGAAAAAGAGGAATTTCATGCACCTTTTGCTGGGATCAGCGTTGGCCTGAAGCAAGTTTAACTTGGAAATTTTTCTATCTCCTCTTTACTTGTACTGCCCCTCAACGCAACTACCGAGTAATTCTGGATTGTCCTAAATCCTTTCCCTGAAACCTACTCTGCCTCCCACAGAACTCCTCCCCTCAAAAAGGGACTACTCTACTTTTTTCTTCTAATGAAAATGTTCATTTCTTCTTTCCTACAGCTATCTCAGCTGTTAAGAACTAGACTTAATAACTACCAATCTCTCAGTGATGTTCAGGTTTCTTAAGTTACTTTTTAACCAAAATTGAATTGATAAAATTTCAAATAATTTAAAAAACAAATGAGCTCATCTTGTTCATGGACACACTGCAATCTAGTCCTACGGTAAAACAATGCTACCTTTCTTCTTTAACTTCTTCAGCACACACAGATCTGCTAAATTACAGGCCACAAACTGCTTTTTTTCCCTCTGTCTGTCTGTGCCCCCCGGTTCTTTTTAAATATGCCTGAACACTTTGAATCAAGATATCTCATATAACCATCAGAAGAGTAGGGAGGCTTGACACCACAAGACTGGCATTCTTGAATGATTATGAAGAGTGGGAGCTGATTGGCCACTGTGTCTTTTACTTGGGAGTCTGGGATCTCTTGATTACCATAGTGGTCACTGCACATATGAAGTGTGACTCACACTCAATGTTGGCCACTCACTGAGGTATGCCCTGCAGGAATCTGGCTCTAACTGGAAGCTAAAGTTTTTTTTTTTTTTTTTTTTTTCCTATTATGGATCCTTTAATTTTACCTGGGGTGAGAGAATGCATACATAAGGAATGTAAATTGGGAACTGCTCATACTGGAACAAAACAATTTATGATTAGAACTAGGACTCAAGACTATTTAGATGAAAAAGTATTTAGATAAGTAGTAAGCCAAGTAAGTTTTCATGAAGCAATAATTCAACAGTGTCACCATGTTGAATATTAAAATGGCTACACTTCTGAAGTCAAATAGTGTAGTCACAGAAAAATACTTCATGTCTTTATTTCATCTATAAAAGATTAATTTCAGAAATAATGGTCCTTGACATCTTATTTACTAATTTAAAGACTAATCTCTTGGGTGATGTCAATTTATTTTATTTTGGTACTTGTTTTGGAATTGGTGGTGAACAGTTTAATAGCCTCAAAACAGAAAAGTGAATATATGATGCCAATGATGATGATGATGATGATGATGATGATGATGATGATGACGATAACAACAACAGCAGCAAAACAAACCCCAATCGGATTGCTGAAAGGTAAAGCAAACAAGGGTGTACAAGTTCTTCCTTTTTAAAAAAAGTTACTTATAGGGAATGGGGAGTTAATGCTTAAATTGTACAGAATTTCTACTGGGGTTGATGGAAAAGTTTTGATAATGGATGGTGGTGACGGTAACACAATGTTGTGAACAGACATAACAACAATGAATTATATATATTTGAATGTGGCTAAAAGGGGATATTTTAGGTTGTATATATGCTGTGAGAATAAAACTGAAAAAAAAAAAATAACCACACACATACACAAAACCGGATTGTAACATACAAACAATAAACTCTACTATAAACGATGGATTATAGTTAATAGTACAATTATAAAAATGTTCTTTCATGAATTGCAACCAATGTAACACACCAATGCAAGGTGTTAATAATAGGGTGGTATATGAGAACTCTGTATTTTATGCATGATTTTTCTGTGAACATACAACTTCTCTTAAAAAGTTACTACGAAGTACTTTTATGGGGAACAATAAAGTATATGATAGTTATTCTTCAAATATAATCAACATGCATTAAGTGTAGAGGACATTTTAACAATGCCATGAAAATAAAAACAAGGAAAATAAAACATAACCCAAGTTTTATTAAAGGTGCAGTACCCACAATAAAAGGTTAATTAAAAGGATATCATTATATGATGATCAGATGGCAAAATGAATGAGAAAAGTATTGCCGTGCTGCAAAATCAGAACATATTCCATTCAAACCGATGTCTTTTTAAAATGTGAGAGGTAAGCTGAAATTCTAAAGCATATCCTAAAGCTAAGTTGCATTTATTGCTAACAACAAATTTCTGGATTATGCTACTACTCATACTGAAATATGGAGGTGATGTGCTTAAAAAATGGTCAGTCAAGGTAAAGGTGAAGCAGTAACTCAGAGGTGGAATGTTTTAATGCAATGTTTTTTAGGTTTCACGAAACCTAAAAAAAGCCTGTCTGGTACCTTCATACCAATCAACTCTCCTTTATAGACCGTATTATCAATGAATGATGGATGAGATAAAACAGATTCTATGGCTGAATGTCACTTTCTATACAAGCATTTTCTTAGCTCCCTTTTAAAAAGGGAGTCACTTTGTTGATACTAATCACTAACATTTCAGGAGATAAATCAACCAAAATCACATTTTCCCAGCTACATAGCCCAAAAATAATAAACTCTCTCAACAGCTAATCAAACTGTACTTTACAGATAATTAAAGTAGCAATGTTTTCCCTACATAGTTTCCCAAGACTGAGATAACATCAAGCCCCACAAGATGTGCCCACAGCTCTGATAACTCTACAGATACTGGAGGAAGAAGGAAGTCACTTAGGAGGCTATGTGATTTTCATTCAGTGCAGTTACTCTAAGTTCTTAGGTTATGCCAATCCCAGAAGTCAAGTTTTGTTTTCAACAAATCAGTAACCTCTCACAAAATTTGACACACACCACCAAAAGCAATCTAATGTTTAAAGAAAATACATCCAATATGCAATAAAAATTCAAATATATTCAGAGCTCACAATACCCACAATTACTTAGGTAAAATGAAGACTATTTCATAAATCAAGTACAAAAAGAAAGTTAAAACAAACAAAAAAAGAAACTGGAATGCTCTTTAGAGACTCTGGTTCTCCATTAAAGAGCAAATAATCTTGGATTTGCAGTTCTAAGCTGTTCATCATACAGAACAGGTATTGTAATTTCCTCCAGACAGAAGGATATCAAAGTGGTCTTTGAGATATGGACCAGAAAGGATCGAGATGACCTAATACACTATTTGGGAGGCAAAAGCTCAAGAACTCATCCTAAAATGGCAAAAAAGGCTAATGATAACTTCAGGTACAAAAATATTAGCAAACAGAGGAATGAGAAGAAAATAGAACTAGCAGCTGAACCCCACCTAGGTTTTCAACATACAAAGACATTTATTTTAAAGAATGCTGATTAACTGTAACACTTTAGTTTAAAAGCAATAGTTGGGATATGGTAGAGTATGTGCTAAGGCAGATACAACTTTGGCTTTGAAGCTTTCTGATCTGTACTTAAGTCTAAATTTCATCGTACTCAAGTGGCACCTTTCTGATAATCCTAAGATCATACCACATTTATCCTTAGAAATCACAAGGAGTTAAAGCTTTTACAGTCATCCTTATATCTACTAACTTGGTCTAACCAATGAAATTCACATTAAATGTAATTTATCTAATTAATCACTGAACATACATAAACATGAAATTAAGGAAACACATTTCACACAAATTCAACACCAAAATTATATAGCTATCGTATTTCTAGATCTATTTTATTCAGTGAAGATCTTGGTAAACATTAATGCCAGAACCAAAATTACACTGCAACTCAAAACACATCCTTTCCAATGAATGGGAAGCTACAGAATGCTATAAATCTTTGTCAAACAAAGCCTTATCTTTGGATTTGATTAACCAGACCGATCCCTATTAACACACTTCCACCCCAGGTAGAGTCACACAGAATTCTGTGACGCAAAATATTTAATCATTTTAATGAAACCATGAAATATTTCTTCAATATTGTCTCACAATTCCATAAACTGAAAATGTAACCCTACCCTAATTCAAAGCTCAAAAATGGTTTCTAACAAAAAAAAATTCCTTCTCTGATGATTCATTTAGTGAAGTGACTACCAAGGACTTGTGAAAATGAATTTTTTAGTTGAAATAAAAATAAAAATAAAAATTTAATGAGTCAGCACCTGTCATGCTAAGACCATGCTTTGTCTCCCACCACCCTACCCAGTACTTTTACCCTCTGCAGTACCTGAGGTGCTGATGTGACTAATTACCTGTTTTGAGGCTGGGACTGAACTCTTGGCTAGTGCTGGGAGGTGGGAAGGCCTCTGGGGCTGTCTGTGCTGGAAGGGTTCGATATGGAGGAGGAGTCAACTCTTCGTCACCAGAGAAGCTCCTCCGCACCCCACCTGTCATGGGCAGGCTCGACAAACTGACAGGCTTCTTCCCAATTGGCATCTTCCTCTCTAAATATCAAGTCAGACTAAAGTAAGCTTTCACTTACATGCGTGGTAAGAAAAGTGCATTATATAACTAGGAAAGATTGTACTGCATAGGACATTCTGAAAAGAGAACCGGCTATGCAAGGTTTGTATTTCTGAAAACAAGGGAGAGTGTGTGTGTGTGCATGCGTGTGCGCAGGGAGTGGGGATTGGGGAGATTTTCATTCTCTGAGTCTGGTAATCCTGGTCTTGACACTCAAATCAATTTAAAACAAAACAAAGCAAAATAAACTACAGAGCAATTAGTCTGAAGAACAACTGGTTAGTTTCCTTCAAGAAAACTTGCAGACTCAGCTTGAAGGGGTGAAGAACCAAATGGAAGGGAGATAGTCTCAGAACCCCACTTTTAGGGTAGCATCTTACTGCCCATAAAAGCCCTAACACTAGCCTTCAGGGAGAAAGCAAGGCTCAACAGTTCTAATGTATTCTTTGAATGGCAGGGTTTTATCACTATGAAACATGCTCCCCTAACTTCTGATTTACAACCCACTCTTTTAGAAAACAATTTCAAGAATTCTTATTCTGAAAAGCACCTCTAACATTTAAAGCTTTCTGCCTGTAATTTCCTAAGCAATGTAATTTTTTTTTTAAACAAAGTCAGCATCCCTTTGGTTATACTTTGATAAGGAAAAATAAGCCTCCAAAGGCTTATATAATGCTTTCACCAACAACAAAAATAGTCTGAACTTCGCCACAGTCATATCCAAATATTGAACAACCAAGTATTGTGCATGCATCAGGTTGAAAGCTGAAGGACACTTACTTATCTTTGTGACTATAAATTGTCTGTTTTTTTCCAGAATGTACAATTATCTAGGCCAGACCAATTAAAATTTTGATTCACATAATCAGGACTAAAAGATAAATCTAAGTCAGACAGCATTCTTATGTCAAATGAACTGGAAACAAAGCTACTAGTGAACACACACATTTGATGCTAACTGCCAAACCAAAATCATGCACAGAAATCACTTTGACTTCTTCTGAAGTACTACCCACTTCAGAGGTAAAAACACAAGGAGAATCTTTAACCTTTAACTACTTATGGTAGCTGTTGAAAATGGTACAGAAAAGTATGTAAAATTGGTGATTTTCCTGCTCTAAAATTACTATGACTTGAGAAAAGGAGGCTTTTGAGATTGGACAGATCATGTGCAGACCACAATCTATATGATCTTCTTGGCAGAGCATTACTCTTATTTTCAAAAGCACTGCTTAATAGCCATCACTTTTTATCCCGAACACAGCTCATTATGAAACAAGCTAGAACAATGAAAACAACTGGCAGTCCATTTCTGTAAAAAATAAGCACTAACCAAGGACATGCTGATGGATGATTTCAAATACAAAAAGACTGAAGGACTATAAGATGAAACAACAAGCCAGAAATAATCTGAAGGCAAACTTAAAATGTTTTGTGGCCCATCAGCTATTGAAATAAATCTGCCTGCACTGGATGACTTAGGTTTCTGGATCCCAAATTCTTTCTTACTCAGGTAACTAAAATGCTTTGGGAAAAATTTCTAATATATACTGTTTGCTAAATAATACAAAAAAATAAAAGGAGGAGATAGCACCTTACAATGAAGACTACTGCTGTTTCTTAATATGCATGGCAATTCCTTATCCTCAATTCCAAACTTCAGCAAGTTATTTTTCTAACTGTTGGCAACAAAACCTGACCTCATTTGATAAGACTACATATAATCTTTATTTGACTCATTTTAAATGTAAATATTTATATATATTTTACTTCAAAAAACATCCCAGTGCCTGCAAAGGGTGTTCCATAGTATATGCCATCGACAATGTATTTTTTTTTTTTTTTTAACATTTTTGTACTGCTTTTCTAAAATCTGAAAAATTCTGAATTCCAAAACACATGTGGCCCTAAGGATTTGAAAAAAGGGACTGTATGGGTCTGTAGTTCTTTTCCTTTCCATGTCCAAAGGATAATTTAAAGGTATTAGAGAAAATGCCATAATATTAAGATCTAGTAAAATGTCTCAGAAAACAGGAACATGTTATAACTACAGCCAAATTCATTTTCCAGCTAATCCAGAAACTTAGTAATGGTAAGTATTTCTAAAACGTGGGGTAATGATATTACCATGTCATTAATTACAAATTGCTTCCAATGTCCCTAGCCCATTAATTGAAAATCACTAAACCTATAAGCCAGAGGAAAACCCTCCAACAGTTACTCTGAGGGAGGCACATGAGTTTATACATAATGCTCAAATTAGTTCTAAAGAGTTTATATCACATAGCCACTGAGTAATATAAAATGTTCTTAATCTGACGTCTTGGAAAGAAAATTTTGAAATATCAAAGATTTGTCCAACACAAAGTGAAAAGACAGGCCGAAGCAGCCTGAGTTATTCAACCTTACAGAAACCTAGAGATTACAAAACTGCTATAGTAGTCCACAGCAACAGACATGCAATGGGACATAAAAGTTCCTATTTGAATTCTTCCTAAACATTTCCAGATAAGTGGGGAAAATGCTTTGAAGCTGCCTGGTTTGGTAATGCTCTTTATAATGTTCTTTCAGGTGAATGTCAGACCTGGCAAGCAGCTGGGGGGAAAAATAATTACAGGACCATGGGAAGCTTATGCTTCTCATATAAAAGGGCAAGAGAGTGGGTTATCACTGTCATGAGGCTCACTTGTGTTTCATGCTCAGGAGGAAACGTGTTTTTTAGAACCATCACTGCAGTGGCTTACGGAAGTTTTTAAGTTCCCCACTTAAAAAATCATAAACAAACAAATGACTACAACCAGATAGGTGAGAAGAGGGTATAATTGATTCTTCATGGTGCTCTAGTCTCCTGATTGTTAATGGGACAGATTAGTAATTACTTGAAAAAACAGTAAGTGAGCTGGAAAAATCTGTTTCAGTTTTAACCCCCAAATGTACTTTTAACTTTAAACCTGTAGCTTTCTATGGGGGAGGATTTAAAAATAATCAAACACAGTTATCAATATATTTCGTACTACTTTGGCTATTAATGTCAACAATCATTCACTGTAAACTCAAATAAAGTATAGAAAGGATATTCAGAAAAATTCACTTAAGCCTGGCTTTGTTAGCCATCTACCTGAATTTCTTACAAGTATCATACTAGAAAGAGTGTTTTGGTTTATAGGAAGAATGGGTTCCAAGTCTACTGTAAGGCATCGAGCAACCGCTTTTTTTTTTTTTTAATGAAAAGGAAAAAAAAATTAATTTTCGATAGGTTTGCATATTATTTCAAGAATCATTTGTAGGCTCTATTCTTTACCACGTATGTTCTAAAAACCCTGTTAATCCTTTTTTTCTTGTCAATTAAAATATGTTTCTCATTATTGAGAAGGTTTACCTTTTATGGCATACTGCACCTTTAAGCGTAATAAAGAATGCATAGTAATCAGTTCTAACAAGGGATATAATTTCCTGTGCAAGAATACCATGACCCCTATTTGTTAACAATGAGGAAATGAATGTAAACACCATGTGGTGACCCACTTTTCTTATGTCCTTTGTATTGCTGGGATTTAGCCTTTTTCTTCTGCTTTGACGAACCTGATTGGCTTTCTCTTGATGCTGAAAAATAAAAGGGAAAATTGGTACCAGATCATTGCTTACAACTCCAGATACAACTTAGAAGAACTATCTTTAACAAAACCATTATGCTTATAAAGGTATATGATACTTTGAAAATAAGGGTGCCCATTTCTGTAAAGCCATGAGCCTTAACACCAGACAGATTCCACTATTTACTCAACAAGCATTTATTATATACCAATACATTTTTAGCCTGTACTTTAAAACTCACTAAAATGATAAGTCTACTTGAATTTGGTGCGTGTTTTTACTGTTCTGTGCTTCTACTGTCACTAGGTAACTGACTACTCAGTTCAGACTGCCACGGTACACATGGTCTGATTCTGTGATGTTGTTGTTGAGTCTTAATGTCTTACCTGGCAACCAATCAGACATAGGTACATTCTTGTCCTTGTGAGCTCACAAGATGATTTATGTGAGACAGTCCTCTGGAGAATTGCTGATTTTTACAAAATGACACCTTTTCTGTATAACAACTTACACTGTGATGCTGGAGGCTGTAGTTGATATCCAGTTAACTGACACCACCCTACAGGATAGAGGTCAGGGGACTCACAGTCTACCCACTGATCATATTCTTCTTCCCATCCATCAAAGTGTATCCTCAAGAGACGATGGATAATTCGAGTTACTGTGGCTACACATATCAAACGTGGCTCCATGAGATCTACTGCTTCTAATTTCATTCCTACACGAAATCCATGATTTGGAACATCCTGACATGGAGAAACGAAACATTAGCACTGGTGAAAACAATGCGCAACTTCACTGTCACTAAGAAAGAAAAAAATAGAAGCAATGTAGTCAAATAATGTAATTTAAGCCAAAAATTCCAAATCATTCTTTAATTACTGAAACATATTCTGACAGCAAAGCACTTAAGAACCAGTTAGGAAATGGATTCATTTCTATTTTTCTCAAACTGAAAATGAAATATAGTTTGGAAACACGCTTCAATTCTTAAGTAAAGGAAACATTACATTTTGTTTATATAGAAACTCTTAAGAAATTATAAAGCAAACACATTTTGATCAACAATGATTTACATTTGTGGGGCATTAACAGTACAGTTATCATCAATTGCAATAAAGGTAACACTAATGCAAAATATTAATAATGGGGGTATATGGGAAGTTGTATTTTATACATGATTTTTCTGTACACCTACAACTTTTCTAATTTAAAAAAAATTAAAAAAAAACCCCACATAATTATTAGGTTGCCATATAAATTTACCTTATTAAATAGTTTTACTGGTGCTGCAATGGAGCCAGTTTCCCTGAGGTAGTCAAACCATTTGAAAGGAAGTTTTGTGTAACCTGAAAAAGTAGCAGTTCATTTAAAATTAGCGTAACATTAAAATGCAGATAAAACGCAACTCAGTACACTCTAAAATCTCAGATTTTAGGTTAAATGATAAACTTTTAACTCATGTTCTCAAATTGTTGAGTGCAACTGTTCTTCCCAAGTCACAAGGATTTTTTTCCCCTTGCTCAGCAGTCACTAGTATGCCTAATTCCCTAACAAAAAAACAACTCTCTTTTTCTGTCTACTTCAAGTAGTATGCATTTTTGCTTTTTCAGTTCTAGGCTTAGTTCTAGCATTTAACACTTTGAGATGATATTTCTCTTTTTTTGCAAGAAAGAAAACAATGTGAGAAGAAACTACTTTTATAGACTTCTGTTTTAGCATTTCCCCCTCTCTTCCTTAGATAAAAACCCCAGGCTCAGATATCAAAATTGAGAAACAGTCACTGGTTAAGCCATGAAAGCTATTTAAAGATACGCCTTCTTTTAAAAAGCCACTTGGTAATCTAAAGATGGACACTAGCTTTCTCTCAAAGACAAAATAAAGTATCTATTTAAAAAACAGTATGCAGTAGCTTGAGAATACCTGTTCATATTATAAAATGTACAAATGTTTAGGAAAAACTCTATACTAATGTAATGTACTAAAGCAAGGTAGAATATGCTTTATGTTTTAGAGCTCTTGTATGTATGTATGTTTATACACACATACATACATATATATTCACACAGCAGGAAATCTAGGGCTGTGTTAAATGTTGAAAACACATACTGTGTGAACAAAGCAAACCCAGTCTATGTACCTCTGGGTGGTGTAAGTTCAATCATGTTAATTTCACAGAAACCGACAGGAAAAATAGAAGGGGATGTTGCATGGTAACAGAACCAGTCGGATCCATCTGCTGCTTCTGAGCCATCGATCCCAATCATCAAGAATCCGTCAGCCAGCACCTTTTAAAATAAGTGAATCCCAAGTATTTGAATTTAGATATCATTATTATAAACACAATCCTTTAAATTAAATAACATTCTAGAAAGAAGAAAAATCTAATACATACAGGTCTCTTAAAAGTGAAAAATCCTTCATCAACTTGACTGAAACCAACTGCAATTACAATGGGAAAAAACCTATGTGTGTACCAGAAACAAAAGCATGATTACAGAGATGTAATTTCAGAGTTCTGGGAAAAACAGCTTCTTTGCCTGCTTCTATGGCATCATGAAACTGCTCCTCAACTGGAAAACTGAGACTAAGGCCAGCCCATGTAAGCGTCCTCAAATCCCTTCCTTCACTTCTTAGAATGTTGTGAGAAGTAGATGTCTTCTTTTCCATGAGCAACTTCTCCATCCTATCCCATTACTGCTGGGATTTTGCTCCAAAAACACTCTTTTACTCTGTCTCCCAAGTTTCCACTACATTACAAATATTTTTAAACTATTTTAAATAGTTTCACACTTACAGAAAAGGTATAACAATAACAAAGAACTTCTGTATACTCTTCACCCAGAGACCCAATTCAAGTTTTGCCAACTATTTGAGTAATGTCCTTCAGAGCAAAAGATAAAATCCAGGCCATGCACTGCACATGCAGTTGTCTGTTTCTCCAGTCTTTCATACTGTCAGTTTCTCAGTCCTTCACCTGCACAAGCTTGACATGTGAAGATTTTAGGCTCATCCTTTTGAAGAATGTCCCTAAATTAGGATTGTCCAATATTTGCTCATGACAAATGGCAATGGACAGAGCCAGGGCATATACTGTTACCTCCAATTCCAATTCAACAGCACAGGCCTGATTCTAGCTTTTCCCCTTTCTATCTTTGTACTTCCCTTTTCTGACAAAGAGAAACCAGGCTCCCACTATCCTCAATATATTTCTCAATCCTCCTGGACCTGTATGCAGCCAATTTTCTGACCCCACGGAGGCCAATGCCCTTGTACTCTGACCACTGTTTGGGCCTGCACACCTGCAAATACTCAAAGTCTGCTATCACGTTAAACTTTAAAACAAAACGAAAAAACAAAAACCTCTATTTGATCTTGTTTCTCTTCAAATGACAATTTATTCTCTTATACTCTTCATGGCCAAATTTTTTTCAAAGATCAGTACATATGCTTGGCCTCTATTTCATGATTCATCTTTTTTTTCTTAATTACAGATGAGTTAAGAAATACTATAATGCCTATAATGAATGCAAATAAGAGAGAAGAAAAAATAGAAGATCAAAAAGCTTCCTTTTCCTATCTTTCATCAAATCCAAAAGATAGTAAATTGGTGCAAATATCTTATTCTTACCTATTATTTTGTAATCTTTACCCCATCTTGGGCATCTTTCCATGACACTTTTTTTGCTATACAATCACCATCAGAATAAACATTCCCTTTCAGAGACCTTTTTGCACATGTACGACTATTTCTATAGATTAGTTTTCAAGTTGGAACTATTAAGTCACAGGCATGCATACACTGATTTAAAAGTTTTGTTAGCTTATATGCCGAAACAGTCCTCCCCAAAGATCCTGTTGATATATTTTTCCACTAAAGGTGAATGACAGCCTGTCATGGATGTAACACGACTTAAATTTTAGTCAACCTGATGGGTAAAAATTGTATTTTGTTTTAATTTGTGGTTTATTAAGTACCAGTGAGGTTAAGCATCTTTTCAGATATTCATCAGGCACTTACATGTTCATCCTGTGAACTGCTTGTTCATATCCCTCCCCGTGCTGAGTTGTAACTCTTTTTCCTAATGATTTATAAAAGTTTTGTCTGTATTATGTATAACCTATTGTCCATCTTTTATTACATAAAAACTTCACATTCTTCACATGCAAGTGTATCTGCCACATACTGTAGATCTGCCACAGGACTCTTCGCGTTCTGATTTCTGTCCTTACCTTACTATTCCACTAAGTTTGCCAATGACCTTCTAGTTAGCCTGATAATCTAGTGGCCTTTTATGTAGCACTTACCCTCCTCAAACTTCAACCTCCCTGCAGTATCCAGTACTTGCTGACTACCTTTTAACTTTCTGGGACATTTTCTCCCAGACTTTCATTACATTACAGCCTACTGATCAATCGTCTCACCTTTCTGATCATCCCTTGTTTCTTTTGGTGGTTCCTCTTTTACCCCCGACCCTTAAATTACTCATTTTAGTGCTTTTCTTTCTGTTCTGGTGACCTCATCCATACCCAGTGCTTCCATGATTAACTTCTATGCTAACAATTCCGAAAGTTTTATAATGAATATATCTTTCTTCCAGTGTCTGGTCTTGCATTTTATCTGCATGTGGAACTTAAGTCTCTTTGAGATACTACAGGGCATCAAACCAACAACTTCTCTTACTTCCTAAGAGGTGATCCATTACCAGGCCCCACAACTCCTCCTCAAATATTTAGTCCCTTCTTTCTTTTTCCTTGCTGTTAATCTCTCTCTCCATTACCTTGTTTGCTGTCACTGCTCTCAGCCTTCCTCCATGAATATATCCCTTTTACAGAGTTAAAGATTTCTTCATGAAGGCCTCTGTTCATGATGGAAACCTTTACCAACTGACTGCTTACTGAAGAAAGCTGAGATGACCTGTACTACTTGGTTCCACCTTATTTTTTAGTCCCTGCCCCTAAGTTCTTTTCTCCCAGTTATTTCCCCTGTATTGGACATGCAGAGTTTCTTTCTCTTTGAAATAAACAGCTTTACCTAAAGCCTCCAGAAAGGATTGTCACACTCACATGAAATTCTTTTCCTAATTCTTCTAAGTATAGGTATCTGATCTGCAGGCACCAAGCCAAAGGCTGGGCTCAGTTATCCAGATTCCCTCTCAGGAATTACAATCAATAGACACAGAGACTGCTGTCAAGTCCTACGGGTAGCTGGAACAGAAAGGCTGTGATAAAGAACAGAGGGAGGGGCTGACGGGTACAAAGTGAGTAAGGAGACCAGTCAAGAATGAGAGAGAGAAAAGTGGTCCAGAAAGGGGCAGGGATGTGATGAAGAGGTTTCTGAGAGAGAGAATAACACTGGGTATGAACTTTTTCACTTCTCACTCCTCTGTTCTCAGGTATCTCTGACACTGCCCACTGTATCATTGAAGTAACTTTTCTAGTACCGTACTCGAGTGGGTTTCTGTTCCTTTTACCAAAAAAGCCTTCACTAGAATACCCAATGCCACTTGTTGGATGTGTAGTGTATATGAACTACTTGCCATTTCCTTCTTTATACTTTTGTGCACATTCTCTTTCCACTGGCAGTTTTCCCCTGCATCTCTGAGGGACCCAGGTTTCCCACCCTTTAAGATGTGGTTTTCAAATTTCTCTTCTATAAGCTTTCCCTTATTCCTCTAAGACGTGAACAACAGTTTGTTTGTATTTCTCTTAAGTCATATTCTATCTTATATTAAACTTATTTTTGTACATCTTATCTTGTGCTAAAGACTCTAAACTCTTCAGAGTCTAGAAAGTATTGACCAAGTGTTTTCTGAACGAATGGAGTTTGAAATTCTACTCACCAGACACTTCATTTTAGCTGCACAGAACAGAGCATGGAATAATGGCACTGGTTCCCAAACCTGTCTGTCAGAATTACCTAGGAAACTTTTCCTTTTTCTTTTTTGATTAAACAAATGCATATTTTTGGGCAATATTTCTGTGATTATGATTGAGTAGGCCTGGAGTGGGTTTTGGGAATCTGTGCTTTAAACCTGACCAGGTGGGTCTCATCATTAGTCAGGTAAAGAAGAAGAACAAGAGTTTGGAGCCAGTCTCATCTAGCTGCGTGACCTTGAATACAAGGGCTCAGTCCATGGTAGCCATCATAATTATTTTTAATTCTTTTAGCCTAAGGTTTTAATTTGTGTTGAAATGCAAATCACAATTTAAGCTACACTTTTATGTAAACAGATTCTGGATCAGTGGTTCTTAACCATGGCTGCATGAGAATCATCTGGGGACAGTAAAGAATGCCAGTGCGAGGGCCCCAACCGGACTGAGTTCTTCTGATGTCTTATGAGAAATGTGAATTCACTGTTCCTAAATCTTTTCATAAGGGCAGTTTCAGACAAGAGAGGGAAGAAAAAATAAGTAAAGTACTACCAAGAGGAAGAAAAGGCACAAAAAGGAAACTCAGGAAACTCTGAAGATAAATTTGGCCTTGTTACACTTCCACGTTGGACCAGGAAGTAACTTAAGTACTCTTCCTCTAACTTAGGATATATTTCCATAAATAAAGGCAGAAGCCTCAAAATGACAATCCTGACAACAAGCTACATAAAGAGTCTCTGATAAGAGGATTCAAATTTACTTCAAAATTACTAGTAACTTCTCCCCAGTGAAGATCCAGATACTCACTTTATGTCAAATTGAATTTGTTAGGAACCTCCTTCTATTATCTAAAACCCAGTTCCTGTAACAGCAATTTCTAGATTTGAAAACTTATTCTCTTACCTTTCTAATGGTTGCGACACATATTGTAGAAAGATTTAATGGGTCTATAGCTTCCAATTTCATTCCTTCCTTGAACCATTCCCCACTCTGGTCTACTTCTTTTACCTAAGGAATTACATGAAAGTACATCTACTATTATAAATGTTGTCATTCAAAATATTACCAATTTGAAAAGATCACCAGATGAAAATGCCATATGCCCTCTCCTACCTACCTATCATTATATTATAGCTCAAACTTCTATTAGGGGATAGACAGAATACAGGCAAATAGACAGAATTTAAGAATAATTATAATCAATACTTGTGATACGTATGTATTACAAAAGTCTTAATTCTTTTAAGTGAACATGTAATTGTGATTTCCATAATTTTAGGAAAAAACCCACAACCCTCTTTCAAACCTAAATTACAAATGAGGGTTCTTATAAAAACTTCTTACCTTAGCAAATAAATGTGGTGGTGTATCAAAATGTCCATCCTGTTTCTTTGTAATATCTACAAGGAAAAGTTACATACTAATCTGTCAGCATTTGTGAGAAAACCAAAAACCACGTTTCTTTGAAGGTTTCAAACTCACAAGGTATGTAATGCCCTAAAACATGGCAGAATACATGCCTTCCACATTTATGGTGAATGATATTCTTAAGTAGTTTTTCTTTCTTCAGAGTACATGTACATATACTATTAAATACATTCCACCAATTAGAATGCTGGTAATTTCCTAGTTAGGGAATTAAAGCATGTTTTAATGTGTTCAGTATAAGTCTAATCATATTTAATCTCGCTATTTCCATTAAAAGTTGAATGGAAAGGGAAAGGCTGTTTCAGATCTTTCAAATGGGCTGGATAAGAATAGTAAGAAAACAATTGTAATTGTGGCCAGAGTACATTATTTTTTAATTAAGAGCAACCAGAAGGAATATATAAGAATTAGGAAATGAATCTTCTTCACTAATTAAGCCAGAAGAAGCCCAGACAACCAGAATTGCTACTTTTGATCTACTCTATTCTGTAGAGAAAAACAATACAATTCAGTACAAGTAGTACAACTCAGCCTCAGTGACATTTTCAATAGGGATTCTTGTGGAATGTGCTTACCAGATCTTTTGAATCGATGGCCTATACTTCGAGACCAACCGATATGGTGGATTAATGGGCTGTGCATGTGGCACCAGAAGTCATCTGTTCTATCTTCACTTTCTTCATACACTAGTCTTAATCTTCCTCCTATTACACTTTCCACCACTGCTACTCGTGTTCGACATAAATGCCTCTTGTCAACCACTTCTACTCTCATGCAAGGTTTGAAAGGATACTGCATACTCTCTGAAACCTTGAAACAAAAGCAGACAAAAACTGCAACTCATGTTAAATATCTAAAAAGAATTCTGGCAATATACTGTTGCAAATGCTGAGTGCACTCAATATTTAACACAGATCATGAGGCTCGCAAAATTAAAACAGTTTCTTAGATCTCTCATTTGACACTTCTAGTATTTCCTCCAAAAGTTCTTCCTAAGGTCCTTGTCTTTACCTTCTGTGAGAAATCAGGCGGAAGTGTTTTGGCACCAGTAAGTCGTTTCACTAGAAAAGCTTTCCAGTTTGTATATTTATGTTGGATAGCTAAAACAAAATAAATAACCAGTTACACTTTAACAAAAAGTAGCAGTGCTTCATAAAGTATTTGTTAAATAAATTTTTTGTTAAATGAATTTCCCTACATTTCAGAGTATTAATTAAGGTCCTAAGAAAAGTGACAATGGAGAAAACTAATATGTCTTGCCAGCAAATAAGTTACTCGAAACTAAAATGCATTATTTAAATTTCTATATTAGTACAATATTAAATATATATATATATTTAAATTACAGTAAGGGTATGAAATTACTTACTTCTAGGAGGGACAAGAGGTTTTCCACTGGCTGCGCACCAACCAACTGGATGGATATCAGAACCACAAATATTGCACCAGAAGTCCAGACCAGAGTCATTTTCAAATCCTTCATATCTTAAAAGGGCATTATAACCTGAAACCAACAAACAATAATTATCAAATCAATTACTACAAAACAAGAAAACTAAAATAAATAAAACAGGTATAGTTTCTGTCAGCAGTTGTCAAACCTTGGCATGCACCTGTATCAGAATTACCTGCAAGGCTTGTTAACAGATTGTTTAGTCCCACCTCAAGAGTTTCTGATTTAGTAGATCTGGGGAGGGGTATGAGAATTTCCATGTTTAACAAGTCCCTATGTGATGCTTATGTTGCTGGTCCATAGAACAAACTTTGTGAACCACTGGCTTATTATACAATGCAGTTAGTATGGCTTCCTTCTTTGAATGTATTTCAATTTTACCCACAATTTCTGAAATTGTACAAAACAAACAGACAAAAAACAAAAACCCAAACAATTTTCAGGGAAAACAGGGGTGGTAAATTCTACTAGAATGTGTAGTTTTCAAAACAAAGAATCTGTGTTAACTTAGTAAAACCTGGTCAAGTCACAGAAATCCAGTTAAAGTATATTTCAAAGAAGTTGCTTTTTATCCAACTGTTAGGTGACCAATTATTCTTAGATAATTTGGATATGGCTGCCAATTGTTCTGTCTTGTTTATTTGGAAGTAAGATTTGAAAATGCTAGGTAAAAAGTTCAATAAACACAAATAAAAGTATGTGATATCATTTAAAAACTACGTACTAGGCAAACAGGAAGCTTTATTTACTGGAAAGAACAAAAAGGACATAATATATACTGTGCATAATTTATTAAATCTTATATTGATAATAGATTAAGGTCTAATTTAAGGCCTTAGTGGAGCAGAAAGGCCCAATAAGAATGTTTCTCAGGCCAGGAGACAACTTCAGTCAGCATTTTCATGTGTTGGTATCTATGATAAAGATTTGGAGCATTAAATTTTTAGCTTTAAAATTCAAGAATTCAAAGAGCAATTTACAACTTTGCTAACTGCTCCAGAGCTCTAGTTCATGACTGATATCAAGCTCACTCTAAAATGGTACTAAAGTGGCTTAAAATAAGATATGTGAAGCAATTAGATAAAACAGAAATGTAGAATCCAAGATGGAAGGTAGAAATAATTCTTGGATATTAGATGCATTGATCTTTAGAGCTATTTAAATGCAAATGACTTAAGTGCCCAGGACAGAAACAAAAAGTTGTCTTAAATTACAGTGTAGAGAATAATACAAGAGCTTAGAGAATGCTTATATAGCTAGAGAAATGTTTCAAGGGAAAGGTGGGGGTTTGAACTAGGTAATACGGGTAGGCACAGAAAATGGGGCACTCTTAGAGGAGTGAGCAAAGGCACAGAAATGGCAAAGAATATGCTGTATGAGGGAGAGAGGAAGTGCTAGCCTCTTTAGAACAGATCATTCACATTGGGGGAATAATGATAAATTTGGCCAGTGGTGTAGGGTGCAACCCATCAATAATAGCCTTAAATGTCAACTACCTTGATCTTTTAAAGACAAAGAAGCCATTAAAGATGCTTGAGCAGAAAAATGAAGTTAAGATCATTTTTACATAAATTAAGTCTATCAGCAGTACACAGTAGAGCAGTATTCAGGGTCCTTTGGGAAGAATGGCTGGAGACTAGACAGAGTAGGGTAAGTTAGACAACTCTCATGGTAATTGAAGGACAACTGCTCTCATCCGAGCAGCTGCCTACTGCTAAGAATCTTACCTACACCACTCACTGAACATCTTGTCATGTAGTGCTTGGTAGTATTTACCATTTGGCAGATGTAAGTCACTAAAAAACCCAAGTCTTAAATACTTCTGAACATCAGTCGCTCCTAGTATATAACATAGTAGATACCTAACATATTTATTTCATGAACAATAAGGTAACAAGGCCTGGGGACACAGTGAGGCAGTGGAATGATGAGAGAAGAAACTCAAGACATGAAATTATCAATACTTGTTTTCTTTTGATACCATGGACATTGTGACAGTTTTTAGCATTTCAACTTTTTTGTTACGTCTTTTCAAGGTATTTCCCTATACCAGGGGCTGGCAAACTATGGCCCATGGGCCACATTTGGCCAACTATCTGATTTTTTTATAGCCTGCATATTGAGATTGGTTTTTCACATTTTTAAATGGCTGGGAAAAAAAAAAAAAAAACAAAGGAAGAAAAATATTTTATGATATATGAAAATTATGTGAAAATCCTATTTCAGTGTCTATAAATAAAGTTTTATTTTAACACAGCCAGGTCTATTTGTTTACATATTGCCACAGCTGCTTTCATGTCACGAAGTCATAATGGAAGAGATGACTAGCTAGGACAGACTACATGTCCTGCAAAGCTGAAAATATTTACTATCTGGCCCTTTATAGAAAAAAGTTTGCCACTCCCTGCTCTAATATCAGGTATTTATTACCTATTTGGCTATTTGCTTTTAAAATAATTTTTTAAAAACTTTCTTACAAAAGGTTACAAATATCACTGGCATTTTTTAGTAAATTATTATGCATGCTTTTCACCTGCTAATTTTACAATTCCAGCAATCCAGAAGACTTTGGTAGGTAGGCTGCAGTCTGTATTGGGAACTTCTACTCTCACATTTTCTGAGATATCACCCCAGCAGGTTCCCATAGGTGCCTGTTATATAAAAATTATTCAATCAATACCTGTGGTTAACATAAAGCCTAAAATATATCATTCAAATTAAGCATTACCATCAATAATGGAATTACTCAACTAAAAAAGTGCCATATTAATTCATTAATTTTCTTCTGAAAATATAATTTTTATTCCCCTTTTCACAGAATTGTATTTGGAAAAAGCCAGTGTCAGGACCAAGTTCAAGATGAGGAGAATGCACATAACTTAGAATACATCCACGTCAACTTTGAAATTCAATATTGTCCTAATACAAAACGTAAACAGCAATTTTTATAAAAGCTGATTACACACTTGATAGCAGATCTCACAGGAGAAAGCTGACTTAAGAAATTTATTATTTTTAACATGTACTGAATGAATTTATTTTTTTCTACTCTCTAATTTTAAAGATCTGGTGGAAAAAACAGAAAAATAATTCCAATCAGCAATGTGGGTTCCAGTAACGCAAATAGGAGAAATAAAACTTAGTTATCTATATTTTTAATTTAAGTTAAATTCATAGAATATAAATGTGTTTGAAAACAGACTTGAGGGAGAAGCACTGGATAAAATTCTTTAAAAGGCAGAACTGAAGAGTTTCTGGAGATGCAAACCATGGTAAATTGTTCAAGAGAAAACTTTATGTTAAAACTGGCAATTACTAGTCTCCATACCAAGTGGGTAAGATGGGGACTCAGAAAATGGATAAAAGGAATATAATGAAGAAACTTTCCAAAAATCTAACGTGTTCCCAAATTATAATTTCCATTACATTTTAATCCTTAAAACTAAAAGCAATTCACAATTATTTGGAATTCATGCAATGATAAATTACATCAAATAAATGAATTTAGGAATACAAATGCTGATACTAGTAAACAATCTCTGTGGTCCCTGATAACCAGCTCCTCATTAAACATAATTTAGAACTCTGATCATAAAGAAGAGGATTAGGTGAGGTTATAAAAGACCTGATAATTTGAAGAAATCAGGAAGAGACAAATCAGAATTAAGGCTCAAAGATGAGCAAACAAAGACAACCAAGAATCACATGAACTAGCTAATTTGAACACTGGGCAAGTGGCTTCCAGGCAAGGCCCCTTATACTTGGGCTGATGCTAACCCAATAGGAGGATTAGTATTAAAACCATACTTAATCCCTATCCTCTTAATAGTTAAGGGAATTTCTGAAGGGTAGGGAAGAGTCTGTCAAATAATACTAACTCTGGAAACCAGGCAGAGAATCAATTAATGGCTATTACTTTAAGTAGCAAGCAATGGATATACCTCAATAACTTGGAGACAGTGGCCTATCACAATTATCTGTGATTCTGTAGGGGCATACATAACTCTCTCCCCAGCTGTGTAAAATAGTAATACATCCATTATGACTGCCTCTTCTTTTTTAAATGGAAAGACTGGACTCTTCAGGTTCTGCTATCTCCCCCTATATCATTCTAGCCTGTAGGTCCATCCCTATTGCCAGCAGGTATGATGAGAAAAGGAGAGGCTGGAAGGAAAATAGGTAAACAGATTAAGCTAACATATATTATATAACACAAAGACCATACAGTTATTTCTGTGAGGATGACCAATAAGAGCAGATAGATGCAGTTAAATGTATGCATTAAGTTCAGGCAGGGTATCCATCCTCTTTGTTTGGTAGCCAAATCTGTAAATTGGGTTTATTTTATTGAGGAAAACAAGGCATGGTTACACTATGTTGAAGGACAAGCTGGAGGTTAGGATGGCACATTGCTAAGTGTATTTGGCAAACAGGACTCCCTTTTGAGCTAGATAGGACAATCTGTCACACCGACTTTTTTGAGCCTTAACATTCATTTGGAGAAAATAATTTTTGATCATATTTTATTAAAGAAAACAAAGTGTCAATATATACACTTAAAAAATAAAGTTATATGGTCACTTTAGTGGGGATTATTATATTTTAGTCCCTACAGTCTGGATTGGTATAGGAGAAAGTAGCAGAAAGTGACATTTGTTCTTGCCTGTAAGGTTGTGGTTCTGCTAGGCCCTCTTAAACCAATCCAAATGGTTCACTCTAAGAAAAAAATGAAAAGCAAAAACAACTGTAAAAAAGAGCACTACTGTTAAAGCATAGCTTGTGCTCACTGTGTTGAAATTCACTTAATAGATACATCTGCCCTTTTGTTTAAAATGAATATTCTTAAAGTGTGGAAGACTAAATGACCCAGGGCTTGACAGCCATCTTCATCCAAGTCATCTGTCTTCTCTTGCTGGCACGAGGGATACCTCTGAAAGTCTGGATTGGCATAGTATGAACTAGCAGAACCATAATTTACAGGTAACAACAAATTTACCTTCCAGACTCGGGACGAGAGGTCCACCTCAGGCTCCTCCCAAACAAGGAAGATCTGCTTCACCACTTCCTGCTCCAGGGCCACTCGTGAGGGCTATCTGGGAGCGACTCTCCTTCCCTGCAAGGTAAGCTGTCATCAGGAAGGTCCTGCAGGACATGGCCAAATCCAAATGCTGAGGGCTCCCCAAAACAAATATGATGACATACCTCCACCTGACTGTCTGTCTGTAAGAAAATAGTTGAGTGGGAAGTCTTATTTTCTGCACTTCAAGAACATTCCCAGACAGTCTAACAGCCCAATGGCTATAGTATTCAGACTCTTGAAAGGCTGATACACTGCAAACACTACTGCAGAAATAAAGATTTCCCTTCACAGAGCTACCATCCCGCAACTTTTGATAACCATGCATTATCTTCAATATTAACAGAGTATAAGTGGGCAGAGATTAGCCCTGAACTTGCACATAGGTAACCAAGAAAGAATCTATCCCAATAATGATATGGCAAATATACAAAAAGCCACCATGAAGACCAACAGATAAAAGATTATAAAGTACATCTAGTAGAGAAAGATGATGAAGTATTATTTAGCCAAAAAAAGAGAGAAAATATAACAGAAAATTAACTAGAGAGAAATCAGAATTCCTAAATACTAGTTATTGGGATCTGAAGGAAGTAGAAATAGGAAGAAAAATTGTTCCTTCCTTCTCCAGAAAATCCACTCGCTTTCTGATTTAATACTAGAATCTACTTTTTGGGGGTGGTAGTAGTAGAGACATGGGGAGTACAAGG